>NC_090035.1:7302991-7602991 GCF_037176765.1 Anolis sagrei
GCTGAGCGATTCCAATGGATGTCTACAAACCAAACCAAAGCAATTTTCTTTGTACCTGTTTTCTTTAGGTGACATCAACAGCCAAGTTAATAGAAAGGTAATACTACTCTGGAAATACCTCCTTGCTTTTTTCTGGTATAATCATTCTCTCATCTTCTTTTACTACCCACCACCCAGTAATAATTGTATGCTAAAAGTCTGTTTTTAAGAACACTGTGCACTTGTCTCTATACAGCTGGTTCATTTTGAAAACTACAAAAATAAAGAATGGGAAATAATTTTAGAGATTTAAAAATTAAGGATTTTGCATAAAACTGAAGTATGGAACAATCTTGTACGCTTAGATGAAGGTTTTTAAACCTGGAAGCCTCCAGATGATTGGGACTATAACACCCAAGATTTCTGACCATTTGCCATACATGGGATGGGATCAAGATGACCCAACTTCCCAAAGATAACGAGGCACCAAGTCATAACATTGGGTGTTTCAGACCTCTTGGTTTTCAGCCGAAAATCCTAAGATTTGGATATACCTCTATGATCTAACAATAAGTTCATCGTGATTGAATTTTTCATTAGGCAACAATATTTTAAAAGAGGAAGAAAAGTGAGACTGGAGTCAGCTATCTGCATCTTGTTGTTTAGTAAGTTACAGAGATTGGGTCAATACAGTCAGAACATTCATGTCTCTTGAAATCGTACTGTCGAAAGCTTTCATGGCCAGAATCATTGAAATCATGTGTTGTTGTTTTTTTTGTTTTGGACTTGCTGATACCTAACTTAGCCACGGAGCAGGGTGTTCTGTCGTGTGCTGGGCCTGTAAATAATTTCCTTTAGAACAGGATGTGCAACCTTTGCCCAGTGGGAAGCCAGGGGGCCCAAGGAGAAGTTCTCAGAGGTTTTCCACCACAAATGATCTTTAGATGGCTTGTGAAGAATAACAAAGTCTTTTATTAATGAACAATCAAACAGAAACTTCTCTTGTCTTCAATAAAGCTAAACAATTGCTTCCAGGCTTTATGCAACTGGTGGCTTCCTAAACTTGCCCACGAAGGACAGGCAACTGTCTTCAATAACTTCTTCTTTACTTTAAAGGAAAATCCCCTTTTTAACTTCTCCCAGGCTGACTGTAATCTAGTCCTCACTGATGTGGGCTCCGCTACCGGGTCAAACTGCTTCTCAAGCACTGAGTGGACCTACCGGTAAAGGCTTACATATACTCCAGCTGGAGTTCTTTAGTCTTTAGGGCTGTTTTCCTGGAAATCTTTGGAGACTCTTAAGACTGTTATTTACTGCCATCCGTGAAACTTGGGGTAAAAATGTAATTCTAACAAAAATAATTTTTAATACTTAAATTTGGATTAGGAAGCTTTCTCTTATAACTTTCCTGAGCTATGAGATAATTCCTAAATTTCTAGTTTTTAATGTTAATTGAACAATCAATAAAGCTATCATAACGAAGCAGATAGCATAAATATTTTAACATGTTATCTTTTTTCAGCTTTCAGGTAGGGCTATCCAGAAATTAATTGTTCCACTGTAAATGCATCAAATGCAAATTACTGTCCTAGCTGGCTAGATTTCCAATGTAGAAAAGTATGAAAACTCATTGGAATAAAGAATTTCTCTCCATAACAAACATAAGTTATATGCGAGCCAATATTGTACTTAATTACTTTCTTTGTAGCAGAGACAAAATATACATTATTATAAAATCATGAAGTAATTTGCTATCAGTTCACCCGCAAACTTTCAATCATACTGTTAATTAAGAGCAGAAAATCTTCAAAAGCACTTCAACTTACATGGTAGCTTTGGACGCCAAGGAAAGGAAAGCAATTTTGGAAAAGGTGGTGGACAGACAGTCAAATCTTCCGTCGATAAGATTCAACATGCATTGCTAAGACCCTTCAGTAAATAGACTAGCACCGTTTGGCAAATGATTCAGACTTCTCTAGTGGGATTAGATGCCACAGTACATGTTCCAGGATCAGATTAGAAGGGTCTTTCAATTACTAAGGGGCAGAGAAGAATTCTATCACTAGACCTACACTAATCCACTTCATCATAACTGAATATTTTCTAATAAGAAGTGCAATCTGATCTATAAACCTGGAAGCCCCTTTCTATACAGAAATGAAATTTTTAGAGGGATTTTTTTTAGAAGGGGGCACACTTCAATCCTTCAGGAAGCTTAAGGAGTTGCTACGAAGTGCATAATTTTTCCTCAAACATCTTCAATATAGCTTTGGTTAGATAAGAAACACTGGGCAGATACAGATCTTTCCAATCAATGCCCTATGAATATTATTTTGAATCTCACTTACATCCTAATTCTCGCACGAGTGCTTTTCTATGCAGGACTTTAATATGTTTTTAATTGAAAAGCACCCTTTCAATATGGGGGAACTTGTAACGTTTTTCTCCTGACACATAAAGACCTCGTGCGCTTGAACTCAGTAACAATTATGGTTTAGAAAGAGAAACCAGTTTACAACCTTCCATCATAGTTCCCCATTTCTCTTATAGGCCAACATGGCCAAGATACAGATGCTTCTGTACTAAGCTGGTTGCAAACTGTGAATGAAAAGACAATATACAATGGAACCTCAACTTAGTGTTCCAGCAAGAGTGTTTTGAGTTAACAGCTGTTAATCAGCCTGGTTTCGCTTTGACATAAGAGCCGGATTTTAAGATAAGAGCTAGTGCTCAAAGGAGGGAGCGCTAGCACGAGAGTCCAGGGCTTTAGGGCTTCAAGGGAGCAGCCTCCATGCCTTGTGCTCTTGTCGGCTTTGGGAGATTATTGTTTATTTTCCTCTTGTTGGTTTTGAGGACGTTTGGGATACTTGATTTTGTGTGGTTTTTATTCCTGGTCTGTTTGGCTTCATAAAGAGAGGGAGGGTGACCAAGAATCATAGAATCAAAGAGTTGGAAGAGACCTCATGGGCCATCCAGTCCAACCCCCTGCCAAGAAGCAGGAATATTGCATTCAAATCACGCCTGACAGATGGCCATCCAGCCTCTGTTTAAAAGCTTACAAAGAAGGAGCCTCCACCACACTCTGTTGCAGAGAGTTCCACTGCTGAACGGCTTTCACAGTCAGGAAGTTCTTCCTCATGTTCAGATGGAATCTCCTCTCTTGTAATTTGAAGCCTTTGTTCCGCGTCCTAGTCTCCAATGCAGCAGAAAACAAGCTTGCTCCCTCCTCCCTGTGGCTTCCTCTCACATATTTATACATGGCTATCATATCTCCTCTCAGCCTTCTCTTCTTCAGGATAAACATGCCCTTAAGCCGCTCCTCATAGTGCTTGTTCTCCAGACCCTTGATCATTTGAGTTGCCCTCCTCTGGACACATTCCAGAGAGAGATGGGGGGGGGGTGGAATTAGTACATAGAGTATGAAATTATTTTAAAAACTCTAAAATCAGGACAGTAAATAAAGATCAAAACTCAGAAAACAGGGGAATTCCAGACAAGAATCAATCAGGGCCAGGTAACACCTCACAACAAAGGATTCCCACAGGCAGGAAACAGCTAGTCCTTGAAACTGCAAGGCCATTCAATGCTAATCAAACTGGCCAGTTGCAACATTCACAATTGCCTCAAGCAGACAAGAGTTCTTTCTCCCACCCAGGACATTATTCCACAGATGTATAAACCTCACTTGCCTAGATTCCAACAGACTTCACAATCTCTGAGGATGCCTGCCATAGATGTGGGTGAAACATCAGGAGAGAATGCTTCTGGAATATACAACCCAGTAAACCCACAGCAACCCAGTCATTCCGGCCATGAAAGCTTTTGAAAACAGCAGAAAATGATGCTTCTGCTGATATACTTTGTGTTTCTACCACTGTACCACAAGTTTGTGCTTCTACCATTTTTATAAAGTACATTTTCTTATTTAAAGACACATAACGCAGGTTTGAATCCAGGGAGCGGGGTGAGCTCCCACTGCTAGCCCCAGCTTCTACCAACATAGCAGTTCAAAAACATGCAAATGTGAGTAGATCTATAGGTACCACTCCAGCGGGAAGGTAACGACACTCCATGCAGTCATGCCGTCCACATGATCAGGAGGCGTCTACAGACAACGCCGGCTTTTCAGCTTAGAAATGGAGATGAGCTCCACCCCCAAAATCAGACTCGGCTGGACTTAAATGTCAGGGGAAAACCTTTACTAGATTTTTAACTAAAATGTTGGATCTTTGAACAGTCTAGTACACACTTAATAAAACTGTTCTCTGTTCGCTAAAAGTCATATTCCACATATACATCCTAGCAGCTGGAGTACTTGTCCAATTTTAATGAAGTTTCAACATGGATTTCTATACATTTCTGTGTCCTGTTGAGTCTGTGCCCTGAACGTGGTCTCAAAGTCAGCAAAAGCACTCTGTGGGAAATAACCATTTCAACTGCTCATTTTAAAAGTCTCTGCTGCATCTTACAAATGCCTCCAGTCATCTGTCTCTGTTGTGTGATACATCATTTAAATGACAATTCAGAAATTGGAACAGATGGATGTGTAACCCAAAACCACAAATATATTTCCTAAGAGCAAAAACTATTAATAATCTAAATGGCATACTCCGAAAACTGTGTGGGAGAGTGCCTGCATGTTGCACTTCAGATTGTACAATATTACATTTTCTTCTGAACCTGGGATCACTCTCTTCATATCCTTCCGAAGAAAAACAAAGTTATTTTCAAATACATCCTAATGACATGTCTTTTGCACTCTTAGAACAAGTACATGTCACACAGTAACAACAAGACAGAGATAAGGCATTTTATCACATTCCTAGCAGCAGCTATGGTTTTGTGTCATTACTCCATCTCTTTGTCACATCCCACCTAGTCAACTCAGAGGGAATATTATCATCAATCAAAACGGAATGAAATGTTTCATACAAAAGCAATTAAATTCTTAATCAAAAACATTCTGCTCATATAATCAAAAAACATCCTGTTCATAAGCTAAACAGCGTAAATGAAGAAAAACAACAATGTCTATTGGCTGAATTCATGAGCTTTGCCACTTGAGAATCAACCTTTTCTGCTCATTGTGGAGCCTTCTCCAATGGAGACATCACCAAGAAGCATGCACATGTGCTAGATTTTAGTGAATAGTCTCCAATATTTGATTCAAGCAGGCAATTTAGAAAGAAAGAAGACAGTGACATAAATATAAGAGATACATATGTTCAGAAATTTATTTCATTTTAATTGCTAAAATATCTTCTCTAGGCTTATAGCGATAATCAGGAGCATTATGGGGTGTAGTGGTGGACTGTAATGTGGGAATGAAAAGCATGCTACCCCAGGGGGGTTCCACAAAGCCTTTTAATCAGGGAGCGATCGTGATCCTAATCCACCCCCCCCCCCTCCAGAAAGCACTTGCTTTTCATAGAATCATAGAATCAAAGAGTTGGAAGAGACCTCATGGGCCATCCAGTCCAACCCCCTGCCAAGAAGCAGGAATATTGCATTCAAATCACCCCTGACAGATGGCCATCCAGCTTCTGTTTAAAAGCTTCCAAAGAAGGAGCCTCCACCACACTCCGGGGCAGAGAGTTCCACTGCTAAACGGCTCTCACAGTCAGGAAGTTCTTCCTCATGTTCAGATGGAATCTCCTCTCTTGTAGTTTGAAGCCATTTTTTCGCGTCCTAGTCTCCAGGGAAGCAGAAAACAAGCTTGCTCCCTCCTCCCTGTGGCTTCCTCTCACATATTGATACATGGCTATCATATCTCCTCTCAGCCTTCTCTTCTTCAGGCTAAACATGCCCAGCTCCTTAAGCCGCTCCTCATAGGGCTTGTTCTCCAGACCCTTGATCATTTTAGTCGCCCTCCTCTGGACACATTCCAGCTTGTCAATATCTCTCTTGAATTGTGGTGCCCAGAATTGGACACAATATTCCAGGTGTGGTCTAACCAAAGCGGAATAGAGGGGTAGCATTACTTCCCTAGATCTAGACACTAGGCTCCTCTTGATGCAGGCCAAAATCCCATTGGCTTTTTTTGCCGCCGCATCACATTGTTGGCTCATGTTTAACTTGTTGTCCACGAAGACTCCAAGATCTTTTTCACACGTACTGCTCTCAAACCAGGCATTGTCCTCCATTCTGCATTTCGTTTTTCCTGCCAATCTTGGGGGGTGGAGTGTCCAGATGCCCTGCCAGGCTTTTTAGCAGGGTACCAGGACACAAAATAAAACCGCTTAAAATCCTTTAAAAAAGGAAAATGTCACCTGGCAGCCATTTCCCCTTCTCCGGAGTTCTTCTGGCTTGTACCAAAAATGTGTCAAGAGAAGGAGAAGAGAATGAAAATCACTCCTGTCCCCCCCTTCTCTTGGCACATCATGCGTATGAGCCAGGAGAGCTCCAGAGAAGGAGAAATTTATTTATATATTTATTTACATTATTTCTATCCTGCCCATATCAGCCCGGAGGCAACTCAGGGCGGTATACACAGTCGGCACAATTCAATGCCATAAAAATACATACATTAATAAAGCAAAAACATTAAAGTGCATTTAAACATAAAGACAGTGCATAATAACAATTTTAAAAGAACTATGTCCTCTCGTTCAATCCGCATCCGTTCCATTGTCTTAGTCGTTCCTGGGTCATTTTCCAGCTCTAGTTTGTCTATTTATTCCAGGGTTCCGAATGCTTGCTCGAAGAGCCAAGTTTTTACTCGTTTTCAGAAAGTCAGGAGGGAGGGGCTGATCTAATACCCCTAGGCAGGGAGTTCCACAGCCGAGGGGCCATCACAGAGAAGGCCCTGTGTCTCATCCCCGCCAGACGTGTTCGCGAAGTAGGCAGGATTGAGAGCAGGGACTCCTCAGATGATCTTAAGTTCCTGGACGGTTCGTAGGAAAAGATGCGTTTAGATAGATAGGCTGGGCCGGAACCGTTAGGGTTTCCAGGTGACTTATTTTCCTTTTTAAAAGATTTTTAAAGGGGTTTTTGGGAGGTGTTCGGGGCTGCCTCAGGTTTCTTGGGCTCCAGCAGAGACCTGAGACAGATGTATAGGTGGGCATCAGAAGCCACACTGCATGATCCCTGGTCTCATCTACACAGCACCCACAGCTGGAAAGACACGGGTGTTCTGAAAAACCCAGGTCTTTCCAGAAGACAAGTTACCTCGGCACAAAGCAGGGTTTTCCTGCTTTGTGCCAAAACCATTCATCCCCCCCCCCCCCCCGCAAAGTCATCTAGACACCCCAAGGAAAAACGCAGGAGGGCATGCACTATAGGTGGTGTCTGGATGTGCCCACAGTCTTTAGTGGTAGATGCATTCCTCGTGTCTGATTTGGCTCTGTATCTCATATTATTTCTCTTTATTCATTTCCACCTGATAGTATCTGACATTTACATCTGTATTCTCTCCTGGAATTTAAGAAGGACTCACTGAAATGCCATTTATTCACATTTGCTTACCTTCACGCATAATGAGAAGAGATTATAATATTAAGACTTGTCTCAGTAGTTACACATATCATTGCAAGTACACACTTAACCATAAACCTTTGACTGATGTAAGATGGACTGCAATAATAGCATACTATTATTTGCTCATTAAAAAGCAAATTGGTTGCATTTTGTGTTGTTTGTTTAACATCCTCCGGCAATGTCTAACAGGTGCTAATTTTGAAATTGGTTTCAGGTGCAAATAGATTAAATTAGCATGTTTCATGATTACAGAAAACACTTACTGGACAAAAGCCAATTCAGAAGGCTAACAAAAAAAAAAAAACCCAGACACAGTATCAATTAAAGCAACACACAATAAATTAATGTGTATTGCAAAGTCTTTTGTGTGTGCATTTCTCTCTAGCTTGCAGCATCTGGCTACAATACATTTGTTTACATATCTGTAAAGTATTCTGCATAATAAATATCGAGAAGAACTTTGTCTAAGTGGCCAGCATATTGAAATAAGCAAAACAAAACTGGAGGGATAATGTTATCTACAGGTAATATCTTAGTGTACAAAAATGATTCTAAGTATACTAAATGTCTTCATTTGTTTTAGTACAAACTTTTTAAAATAATTGGCGTGTTTTTATAAACCACTTTATAGAATAATAGTTAGGCATGCTAGTTGAAAAAGCATGCAAAAATGTGTGACAGTATTCTAAAAATAGTTTTACCATCCAGTAAAATTAATGACAATGTATTAATATATATTTTCCAGTGCATGCATTCAAGAAACCTCAAATGAAGTCAGTTTTATTTTGAGAAATAAATGTAATAGTGACTCAATAGAAACATACAAAAGACTTTTTTTCTCTTTGAGCTATAGAAAAATTCTGGGATATTATACATGATATTTCTTTGCTAAAGAGAAGAAATGATTGGGACCAGTAGTACTTTCGGCTTTGGGTTTTGTTTAAATTCTGGAATATCTATATTTGCATACACATACGTAATGAGATATCTTATAAATGGGAACCAAATCTTAACACAAAATTCATTTGTGTTTCATATATACCTTATACACATACCTGAAAGATTAAATTTATAAAATATTTACTTGTGTGCAGAATTTATTTCTTCCATTTCCTTCTGTATTTTGGGGTACTTCAGGAGCCCCTAACAGTAAGGGCCCTCCCGGTATGAAAACGCACCCAATCTCGGCCCCTCCTCTGCTTTTCGGAATCACAGTTTAATCTTTTTTTATTAATCCCCCAGCAAACAAAAAGAAAACCCTGATTCCCTGAAAACTATTACTAGTTAAATGTATTGTCGAAGGCTTTCATGGCTGGAATCACTAGGTTCTTGGGGTTTTTTTCGGGCTATAGGGCCATGTTCTAGAGGCATTTCTCCTGATGTTTTGCCTGCATCTATGGCAAGCATCCTCAGAGGTAGTGAGGTCTGTTGGAAATAGGACAATGGGTTTATATATCTGTGGAATGGCTGGGGTGGGGCAAAGAGCTCTTCTCTGCTAGAGCTAGGTGTGAATGTTTCAACTGACCACCTTCACTAGCATTTGAAGGCCTGCCTGAGCCTGGGAAAATCTTTTGTTGAGAGGTGTTAAGATGTGCCTGGTTGTTTCCTCTCTGCTGTTTTGCTGTTGTAATTTTAGAGTTTTTTTTTTAATACTGGTAGCCAGATTTTGTTCATTTTCATGGTCTCTTCCTTTCTGTTGAAATTGTCCACATGCTTGTGGATTTCAATGGCTTCTCTGTGTAGTCTGACATGGTGGTTGTTGGTGTGGTCCAGCATTTCTGTGTTCTCAAATAATATGCTGTGTCCAGGCTGGGTCATCAGGTGCTCTGCTATGGCTGACTTCTCTGGTTGAAGTAGTCTGCAGTGCCTTTCATGTTCCTTGATTCGTGTTTGGGCAATGCTGCTGCGTTTGGTGGTCCCTATGTAGACTTTTCCACAGCTGCATGGTACACAGTAGACTCCTGCAGAGGTGAGAGGATCCCTCTGGTCCTTTGCTGAACGTAGCATTTGTTGGATTTTCTTGGTGGGTTTGTAGATTGTTTGTATGTTGTGTTTCCTCGTCAGCTTCCCTATGCGGTCAGTGGTTCCCTTGATGTCTGGCAAGAACACTTTTCCTCTGGGTGGATCTTCGTCTTGACTCTCGTGGCTTGTTCTTGGTCTTGTAGCTCTTCTGATGTCTGAGGTGGAGTCTTCATTGGCCTGGAGAGCCCAGTTGAGGTGGTTCAGTTCATCTTGGAGGAGGTGGGCTTCGCAGATTCGTTTTGCACGGTCTGCCAAGGCTTTAATGGTGCTTCTTTTTTGACTTGGGTGATGGTTGGAGTTTTTATGTAGATATCTATCTCTGTGTGTGGGTTTTCTGTAGACAGTGTGACCCAATTGTTGATCTGGTTTGCGGATAACTAGGACATCTAGAAAAGGCAGTCTTCCTTCATTTTCTTTTTCCATGGTGAATTGGATTTTTGGGTGGATGCTGCTAAGATGGTCCAGGAACCTGTTGAGTTCTTCTTCTCCATGGCTCCAAATGGTGAAGGTGTCATCCACATATCTGAACCATATAGTGGGCTTTTTGGTTGCTGTCTCCAGGGCTTGTTTTTCAAAGTGTTCCATGTAGAATTTAGCTATGAACGGGCTGAGAGTTACTTCTCCAGGAGGTCATCGCTCTTCCTTACCTGCAAGTGGGATGCCTCCTTATAATGCCTTGGAAAGAGTGTGTGGCTGCTGGCGTGGTGCAAGCCTGGAGAGAAAGCATGCTCACCTGCCTGCAGCCGAGCACCTCTCCTCTAGAGTAGAAACAGGTAAGAGAGACTTCCTTAAAGCATCCGCCTACCTACAGCCAAGCACCTCTCCTCTAGAGCAGAAACAGGTAAGAGAGGCCTCCTTAAAGCATCCTCCTGCCTGCAGCCAAGCGCCTCTCCTCTAGAGTAAGCAACACCTTTAAGAACTTGTCTCTTTTAAATGCCTTGCGTGCCTGCCTGCAGCCAGCGCCTCTCATCTAGAGTAGAAATAGGTGAGAAGCCTCCTTTAAAGTGCTGCCAGCTTGCAGTCGAGTACCTCTCCTCAAAAGTAAGAAACGGCTTTAAGATCTTGCCCCTCCTTTATATGCCTTGGAAAGAGCATGTGTGGTGTGCAGGCCCAGGAGAGAATTGTTTGTTTGTTTGTTTGTTTATTTCAGGCTTTTATATTCCGTCCTATCTCAACCTCCAAAGAGGGACTCAGGATGGAAAGAGCGCATGTTGGCCTGCAACACCTCTCCTCTAGAGTAGAAACAGCTTAAATGTCTAAAATGATGGAAAGGGGAGCCTGGGAAGCCCCCCTCCCCGAGCAAAAACAGATATCAGCCCTCCCAAATTTGGGAGTTTCCCAAAAAAAAAATGGATCAGTGCTCCCACCAAAAGCCGGGACACTGAAGCGAGTCAAAGTTTACCCGGATTGCACAAGCGTAATATTTATACCATTTTGTGCACGAAACAAACCTTTGTGTACATTGAACTGTCAGAAAGCGAAAGCATCACTATCTCAGCCATACATTTGACAATTTGGGATTTGAAGTGTTTGTTTTTTTTTAAAAAATTAGAATTCCAAATAAGAGATCCTCAACCTAAACTACAGGGCCAAACCACTTTTCATATTCAGCCATTTCAGAGCAACTGAATGTTGGTGTGCATGGGTGTGCTGCTGCTGTTGGAATGTTATTCCACAACGTAATGCAAGACAACTAAGTCTCTGTGCACAATTAAGTCATTTTTTATCCCAAAGAGAGGTGTCAATTGAACTTAATAGGAAGTTTGAAGATCCAGCATAGAACTCAGTCCCTCTACATTACACAACTGTAGTACATTTTGCTTTTGTTTCAGCAGTTAATTAATGAGTTGAAATTTTAGCACATGCACTATGCACAACAGCTAGGAGGTGGTAGTAAATTCTCAAGTTTGTTATAAAATCCATGAATTACCCCATATGCAAACCTTCATTATTTTCCATTACTTTCCAGCACTTAATGTTTCTTCCTTTAAAACAGTGGTTCTCAACCTGGGGTCCCCAGATGTTGTTGGCCTACAACTACCAGAAATCCCAGCCAGTTCACCAGCTGTTAGGATTTCTGGGCGTTGAAGGCCAAAAATACCTGGGGACCCCAGGTTGAGAACCACTGCTTTAAAATAATACTAACTATAACTATATAGGACCCTTGTTCTTTATTGGAAGGAGGGAATTTACAATTGACAGCCTGGGGAGTTAGCAGCAAGACATCATCTTACAACACTCTACTGACCTTCTGCTAACAAGACTGCACTCCACTGCCATTGTGCAAGTAGGTTTCTACTGCTGAGCCAAAGCAAATCCTCTCCCTACCCTGGTGTTCAGTGACTTCCTTGTGGTGTATTTTCCATGGTTCATTTGCATGGTGCCATCAAAGAATAGACAGTTTCCAGATAACTGTTATTCTTCAAATTGCCACCTGTGTATTCACACACATAGGGTCTCTCTCTGATCACTACTTGGTGTCTTCTCAACTTTGGAAAGTGTCCTTCTCTTCACCTTCACTGCACAAGTTTTGACATGAGGCTGAGCTGTGCTCTGCTTTTCTGTACCTCACATTTTTAGTTAAATCACAAAAGTTGTGAGAACAGTGCTCTCCAGTCTAATAACAATCTTTCTGCATTTTAGCTTCTATCTATATAAATAAAAATGTAATGTTCGTTTGTGGGATTAACAGAACTCAAAAACCACTAGACGAATGGACACCAAATTTGGACACAAGACACCTAATAACCCAATGTATATCCTTCACTCAAAAAAATTGATTTTGTCATTTTGGAGTTGTAGTTGCTGGGATTTATAGTTCACCTACAATCACAGAGCATTTTGAACCCCACCAACGATGGAATTGAACCAAACTTGGCACACAGTTCTCCCATGACCAACAGAAAATACTTGAAGGGTTTGGTGGGCAGTGTCCTTTGGTTTTGGAGTTGTAGTTCACCTACATCCAGAGCTCACTGTGGACTCAAACAATAATGAATCTGGACCAAACTCTGCACGAATACTCAATATGCCCAAATGCGAACACTGGTAGAGTTTGGGGAAAATAGAATCTTGACATTTGGAAGTTGTAGTTGCTGGGATTTATAGTTCGCCTACAATCAGAGCATTCTGAACCCCACCAATGATAGAATTGGGCCAAACCTCTCACACAGAACCCCCATGTGGGCCACAGCAACGCGTGGCAGGGGACGGCTAGTAATTTATAAAATTCATTTTGGCCACATTGATAGCCTTCCTTTATATTGGGTTCCATGTTTTGGCCTTCAGAGTGGCCAGCATTGGCCAACACTGTTGGATTCAGAACCAATTACCCCTAGTATGGTTGATGTATATACAGTAGAGTCTCGCTTATCCAACCTTCACTTATCCAACGTTCTGTATTATCCAATGCAGTCTGCCTCCCACCCAAATCCACAGCTTTTTCAATACATTGCAAGGTTTTAATGCTAAATTCATGAATACAATAATTGCTAGATGACGTTACTGTGTACTGAACTGTTTTTCTGTTGATTTGTTGTAAAACATGATGTTTGGTGCTTATTTTGTAAAATCACAATGTAATTTGATGTTTAATAGGCTTTTCCTTAATTATTATCCAACATTTTCATTTATCAATTCTTCACTTATCCAACATTCTGTATTATCCAATGCAGTTTGCCTCCCACCCAACTCCACAGCTCTTTCAATACATTGCGATGTTTTGGTGCTAAATTCATAAATACAGTAATTGCTACATGACGCTACTGTGTATTGAACTGTTTTTCTGTTGATTTGTTGTAAAACATGATGTTTGGTGCTTATTTTGTAAAATCATAATGTAATTTGACGTTTAATAGGTTTTTCCTTAATCCCTCCTTACTATCCAACATTTTCGCTTATTTATTATTTACTTCATTTATATACCGCTTTTCTTAGCCCTCGGGTGACTCAAAGCGGTTAACAGTAGCAAAAATTCAATGCTTAACATCACAACAACAGTTTAAAAATGAATAAAATGATAACATAATAAACAGTTAAACATCAATATAACATCTCATTGGCGTCTCAAGTAAAATCACGATCCATTCTCATCATCCGTTGTTCCGTATTGCTGTGTTCATTACACTGCCTATTCAAATGCCTGCTCGAACAACCAGGTCTTCACTTTCTTCCGAAATGCCAGTAGGGAGGGGGCCGATCTAATTTCTGTAGGAAGGGCGTTCCACAGCCAAGGGGCCACCACTGAGAAGGCCCTATCTCTCATCCCCGCCAGACGTACCTGTGATGCAGGCGGGACTGAGAGCAGGGCCTCTCCAGATGATCTTAATGTCCTAACTGGTTCATAGGAGGAGATGCGTTCGGACGTTCTGCCAGCCCATTTATGTTGGATAAGCGAGACTGTACTGTAGCTACTTCCGTGCAAACCCGGTCCCAGAAATAGAGGCAAGCACATGTTTATTGGATGTCATCAAACTGTCCGTTCCCAAAGGAACCTTAGAACAACCATGCTGGCTTTTTAGATTCTACTTGTCTTGAAGACTTAACTTTTTGCAGAATGATCACTTCAAGCATCTTGCAATGGCGGTAGTAAAATAATTTAATTTAAATGCATTCTGGCAGCTACAATTATAGGAAATAAAAATGGATGGATATTTGTCTTTGAACGTCTTAGACAATGCATTCTTTGGAACCCACACTGAAAAATGTTAAGCACCTATCAGGAGACATTTAAAAATGAAATTGATCCTATAAAGTTACTGTCAACTATGTCTATGTGTGCACCTTTTTATCATGAAGGAACGAAATGATAGAAAAAAATAGTAAATGGAGGAAACACAGAAGCCTTGAAATCACAGGAGCTTAAATCTATTGGCAGTGCCTGGAGTATAAATCAAAATTCTATTTAAAAAACTAATACAGGTAACACCTTCTAATGGAAGTTTCATTAGTCTTTACAGATGTTTTGCTTTCACTATAAATGGAAATGAGGATATTTAGTTTAACAGAAAAGAAAGGAATCCTGCAGAGAACTTGGCTTCCCATCAATGATCCAGCAGGTTTAAAAAACACATACGGTATTTTGCTTAGAAAGACAGAGTTATACACATACTGTTCTTAGAGTCTCTTTTAGAATCCGGAATGGGGAGATTTAACACTTCTTCAAATCAACTTGCTTAAAGATACATTCATTTTTAATTTGCATTCAACAATGAATATTTACTTTATGAATACATGCCTAGTAGGAGCAGTATTGGTGTATTTGGACTTAGCCAGCTTGCTTTGCATCCTTCTTGCAAAATATTATCAAAATTAGCAATTATCCAGTTTAAAATGGGTAGAAATGTATGGGAAGAATGGAAAGACACAAAACAGAACTCTTCAGTCTTTCACTCTAAATACTTCATTAGCACCATCATTTTTGCTCTTATAGGTCTTTCTTGATTTTTCATAGTTCCACCAAACAAAACAGTGAATTGTTTGCCCATATTAGCAGGATATTGCCTGGAAATGCTGAAAATAACTTAGGGAAAGTATTTTCTTGCAAACAATATTTTTTGTGTACGTAATTCCTATACAAGTTTAATATTTTCCCTCCCTCATAATACAAGAAGCAATGCACAGTAGATTTGCGCATGGATCCATTTTAGCCTTTTTGCTTCGGCCAAACCATCTCCTTTGGCTCCACTGCATGGCTGTAACAGCAAGTGCCCAGCCATCACGTTTTTCCCTCCGTAATGGGACCATGTGGCAGCCGATTACGGCTCCTCCTCCCCTATTCGGCATCACAGTTGTGTCCTGGCTTCAGTGTATTTTTTGGCTTTTCGATTTTCCTTTATTTTCATGATTCTTTTTATTTAGTGGGACTAACTAGAGTTGGGAATGTGCGGGACAAGTGGGTGGTGTGAGCACGTGCATTTGGGGGTTTGGAGAGTCACCCCTTTAGCTTCTTTTTCTCCGCCTCTCCTCTCCTTCAGAAAATGTTTCTAAAAGATAATAATAATTATGAATAATAGTAATCCCAGCAAACAAAAAGAAAAGCCCCATTCTCAGAAATCTACTACCACCTAGTTACCTCTCCTCTAGAGTAGAAAGTAGGAACAGCTTTAAGGAAGTATTAAACCTGAAGCAGAAAGGTGTGCGGGGGGAAAAGGTAGGCACCACTCCGGGCAGAAAAAAGAGAGAGTTTTTGAAAGGAAATCCAGGTCACCACCCAGGGTAGGATAGCTCCAGGTCATTTTAAGGAGGCTTCCCACTTCTCTGCTACCAGTATGCTGCTTCCATGGAAGCTGTTTCCATTCTAAATCAACATTTAGTATTAGTAATTAACTGTAGGAGAGTGATCAAATTGAAGTTTAATCTAGATAGATCAGGGAACCAGGATTTAGCTCAAACTTTTTAAACCGGGAGCCAGTTCACTGTCCCTCAGACCGTTGGAGGGTCGGACTATAGTTTCTTTAAAAAATAAATAAATAAATAAATTCCTCTGCACATTGCACATACCTTATTTGGCTGTGTGGAAGGGCCCTTAGAGGGGGTTCTTTCTAGCCCTCTTTAGGCAGTAATTCCAGGAGCAGAGAATGGGAAATCTTCCTATTTCTAGTCTGAACAAAATCTGGGTACCAGTATTTAAAAAAACTCTAAAATTATAACTGTAAATAAAGAACAACACTCAAACACAGGGGAACTCCAGACAAGAAACAATCAGGGCCAGCTAATCACCTCTCAACAAAGGATTCTCCCTAAAAACTGTCAGGCTATGAAATGGTAATCAAGGTGGCCAACTGAAACATTCATTCCTACCTCCAACAGACAAGAGTTCTTTCTCCCACCCTGGATTTTCCTAGTTAAAGGTTTTCCTCTGACATGAAGTCCAGTCATGTCTGACTCTGGGGTGTGGTGCTCACCTGCATTTCTAAGTTGAAGAGCCGGTGTTGTCCATAGGCACCTCCAAGGTCATGTGGCCGGAATGCTTGCATGAAACACCGGGGCAGCCTCCCTTGGCTGGCTCATGCTGCCCATCGGGCCCAATGGGCAGCGTGAGCCTGCCAAGGGAGGAGCAGCGCCGCGCAGCCTACTCTCGCGTAAAGCACCTCGCAAGAGTAGGCTACGCGGAGCAGCCGCCCTTGGCTGGCTCACGCTGCCCATTGGGCCTGACGGATAGTGTGAGCCAGCCAAGGGAGGGGCACTGTGTGTGTGGGGGCGCTCCTCCTCCATGGGCCGGATACGTGCCCTTGGCGGGCCGGAAGTGGCCCGTGGGCCGTACATTGAGGACCCCTGATTTAGCCTATGTTTGTTAGGGTTATGTTCTCTCTAAAGACTCAGGGGCACAGTTTGGGTGTACTTCTGGATTCCGATCTCCTTTTGCAGGAGTGGTCAAGAGAACCATCTGTATTCATTCTTGAAAATGTCTGAACTGGCCCACAATGTACCTTAGTTACATTCCATTTGCATTACAATAACACACTCTGTGTGGGGCTGCCTTTCAAAAGAGCCTTAATATTTCACTTGGCCCAAAGAGCTGGAAACAGAAACCATACAGGGCCTTTGTTGCAATTTATCATTATAATGACAATTAATGTTAACATTTTTAAAAATATAGCAAATAGAACATAAGACAAAATCCAATCTAACCAAGTGTAACACTAGAGCATTCTTTTGGGTAAGGAACTGTTCCATTGGATATAATGAAATGAAAATTAATACCAATGGAGCACACTTGCATGAAAGAAAGAGAATAATTGGGAAGTCAAACTACATCTATTTAATATGTTACCTCTAAAGACAATTCAATAATCAAATTCTTGAATATTGTAGTCATAACTTAAAAAGTGAGGAAATATATAACTTTATGTCCCAGGGATTTGCAATACCTGAAGAATAAAATATAGGAAGTTAGTTTGCAATAAGGTTAGTAATTTCAAATTAAAAAATAATGAGAAAGTGCACGTTGTAAAGAATGAAAATATAACACTCCCCACAGAGCAATTAATGTGAATAAGTGTTCATCATCTCAAGTCCTTGCTGAATTTTATTACCAGAGGACTATCTTGTTGTAGAGTTGCTAAGGGTTACAAATATGCATTTCTGGGTTATACGAACATTCATTTCTTGCCAGTCTTCCTAAAAAATAATAAAATGACATATTACAACTTGAATCAATACTTCCCTGTCATACAAAAAAAAAGTGTTTCCACATATGTGGCCACCCACAACACCGAGGCCCTTTCCACACTGCCCCTATATCCCAGGATCTGATCCTAGATTATCTGTTTATCCCAGGTTATTTGGCAGCGAGGACAGTTTAAAGCAAATAATCTGGAATCAAATCCTGGGATATAGAGCAGTGTGGAAGGGGCTGAAGTATCCTATAGTCCAGTGGTTCACAAATTTTCCTTCATCATTGACCTTTTTAAATACCTTTTCTGGCCATGGATCCCTTGTGATAACCTCGCAGACAACTGCTATTGTCTAGTCACCTGATAAACAACATGATTTGTAAAACAGTCTTCTGCTGTTTAAGAATATATGCTGGATAGACAAGACCACCAGCATTGAAGCAATGCTCCTACGTGGTCAGTTCTGGACTGACCACATTGTCTGAATGCCTGATCACCATTTTCCAAAGCAGTTACTATACTCCCAACTCAAGAATGGGAAACATAATGTTGGTGGACAGGAAAGGAGATTCAAATATGGGCTTAAAGCCAACCTTAAAAACTGTGGCATAGACAGAGAGAACTAGGAAGCCCTGTCCCTTGAGCGCTCTAACTTGAGGTCAGTTGTGACCAGCAGTGCTGCAGAATTTGAAGAGGCACGAATGGAGGGCAAAAGGGAGAAATATGCCAAGAGGAAGGTCAAGCCAACCCTGACCAGGGTTGGCTTGCTAACCCTGACCAGCCAACCCTGACCAGTAGGCCTGGGTAACAACGGAAAAATTTGTTTCTAAAATCGATTCGTTTTTGGGGGGGTTTTGCGTTTCGTTATTTAAAATAATTACAAAATTTTCCTTTAAAAAAGTTCGATATTTACGAAATTTCGTAAATGTGAAAAAAATTACAAAACAATAACGAATCGATTTCCGAACCAATAACGAATCGATTCGTTAATGGCGGACGCAACCGCGCAATACGCTAAAAAACCTCCAAATGGGACAGGGGGGACTTCTGAAGCTTAATTAAACCAAAAACAACTATAAAAACCCTTAGAAAACCAAAAACAACTATAAAACTTGACCCAGACATGCGGAAATAATAACGAAACGACCTCAAAACGATAACGAAACGAATACAATAACGAAATACAAAACATTTGCGAAACGATTTAAAAATTCGTTTTTAAAAAAAATTGCTCCAGACTGGTTCGTTATCGTTTTGTAATTGAAAAATTAACGAATTTTTTAACGAATTACGAATTAACGAAACGAAACCGCCCAGCCCTACTGACCAGCACCACCTTACACCTGGAAACTGATGTCCTCACTGTGGGAAACATGCGGATCAAGAATAGGGTTCCACAGCCACGTACAGACCCATCGCCAAGACCCTACACTTGGAGGACCATCATCCTTGGGCTACAAGGGATTGCAGAAGAAGGAGGAGGAGGCGCTCAAGACTTGGCTGTTTGGTTGTGCATTTAAGTAAAGTGATCAGATCTAATTTGCCAAATAGTCACTGTTGTATGTTTTTATGTTGAATGTTTTTATATTGTGTAAATGCTATTTTAAATTGTAAGTCGCTCGGAGCACTTTGGTGGAGAGCGACTAATTAAGAAATAAAGTGGTGAAGTGAAGGAGGAGGAGGAGGATCCAAGGAAGTGGGTTCATATCCACAAATATTCATATTCATGCTAAAATAAAAACCAGTGAGTCCTAAAGGTGCTGACACTTTATGATTTTCTCTTCCCCTACCTTCCTCATTTTTTAAAGAAAAGGGTCTACTGTATCAACATCAACAATATCTGCAGGTAATATCAATTGCAACAACTTCTGTAATGTATGAACTGCCATTGAGAGTTCAGGTTCATGCACTGATTTTAAAGAAGATGCTTTAGGTCTCAGAATCTTGCCAACTTTAAGACAGAGGTAACCTCTAAAATAATAATTCTAATTATTTTTAAATCAAGTATCATTGAAAGGAAACCTAGAGATTAAATAGGGAGAGTTATTTACTGGAGACAGCTGCTAGAGATGATAAACTTTACAAGTAATTTATACTTCTGTAGCAGGTAGTGGGATTAGAGTGGTGGACTATGTTGTATGATTGTACAAAGGTTATCCAGGAAGTAAGGTGTTGGCAGTAGAGTGCGCTGGTCAAGCTACAACTGTAGTAGAAGGGGAAAAAGGGCTGCTCAGGTGTTGGGAGCAGGAGCAGCAAAGGAAACAAATTAGGGAGATATTCATGACACCTACAGATACTGATTCGTTTGAAGGTTTCTCTGATTCTGAAATGGAGGAGGAGGGAGATGGGGGCAGAGGTTTGAAGCGGGTACTCGGGAGCAAGAGTCAGATGAGGAATGGGAAAGGAAACGTATCCGTGAAATACTTAATGCTCCACTGAGGAGGAAGATTTTATGAGGTTCACTGGGAGTGATGAGACTGGGAGTGATAACGAAGAGGAGGATTGGCTGGATTGGACCCGTGTGCAAGAGATCAGAGACATATGGACACAACCAACATCTAGTGATGAGTTTGAAGGGTTTTCTGGGGATTGGCAACCTGGTAATCTAAGTCTTGATAGTTGGAGGGACAGGCGGTGATGATCAGCTGTGGAAGCTAAGGCAGTTGAGAGTGATGAAGACAGGGTGGAGAGCAGTTCATCATCTGATAATGAATTATAGGATAAAAGTAGGTATCAAACTTTGGGGACTTTGCAGTAGGCAAAGTGTTGTATTCGTGCTTGGGACTTCGTTGCTGCCATTACTCTTGAGTTTGGGTCCTGGGACTGCAGATTGCTGTGTTACCGTGCTTCTACAGACTGGAATCTCGTAAGTGATGACTACTACTCCCGTTTTGACTTTGGATTGTTTTTGGACGATGACATCGCTTCCTGGACTTTATCATCTGCTTTTGGACGTGCTTTGACTTGGGACTGTTTTTTGATGACGATTTTGCTTGCTTCCACCTTGTTTCCTTATGTTTATTGAACTCTGTGTTTTTGAAGCCGTTTGCTAGAACTTTTTTGTTATCCCGGATTATTTTCCAGTATAATCCAGATTATCCGCTAAATTACGGTTTTTGCACAGCAGTTGCTTCAGACTTTTAGTTGTTGCTAGGAACACTGAGTTAAGTGTTTCTGAGCTATTTTTGTTGTGTTAATAAACCTTGTTTGGACTTTTTCTTTGTTTTTGGCTCCTTTAAGGCATCTGGTTCACGACATAAGGTTACAAGGCACATAGCTCTCACTGGGAATTTTCGCAGGGGAAGTTGGTATCACTGCTGTGTAGTGCCAGTTGTCAGTAGCTCATCAACTGGCTTTGTGGTGAAGGTTAGAGATGTCCGTCTTTATTTGGTTTCCCTTCTGACTGTCTCCTTCATGGCAATGCAAGTCTGCAATGTTGACTTCATTTGGTTGGGATGTTTGAAGCCACCCCTCTCACAGCCCCAATCTCGCACCTAGTGACTATCATCTGTTCACTAAACTGAAGGAATACCTGCGTGGAAAACACTTTTCTGATGATGAGAAGGTGAAAATCAAAGTGACAAACTGACTGAAAAAGGCGGTGGGAGACTTCTTTGGCACAGGCATCAAAAAACCCGTCACGTGGATGACAAAATGTGATGATGTAGAAAAATAATGTAATACCTATGCTACAATCCATGTAAGATTTATTAAAATAGATTCATTCTTTGCATTTTAAAAAATCTTGTAACCTTACTTTCCAGATATCCCTCGTATATTCTAAAACGCACGAGAACACTTAATAAGTAATTCAGTAGATTTTTTTCATTCAATTAAGTTAAAAATAAATGCCACACTAAAGATAACTCATTTTAGACGTAAGTCTACCAACTGTGGACTTAAATGCTGAAGTGATGATCTTCTTGCTTCTTTTAATGAATTTAACCTAATACTAAAATTAATTTCTTTAGCATTACTCTTTTTGACAAAATGAATCTGCTGCTTCAAACACATTAAAAGCCATGAATGAGTGTTATTATGTTAAATTTGTGGAATTTGTTCAGCATTCATTCCTTGGTAGGGGTTATTTAAACTCTATCCAAGGATTTCAGCACCTGAATATTTGCTTAGACTTTAATTTATTTCTGATGGACATATTAAAATGTACGTATTATGAATTTGAAACTGAGTATGAAATTATTATGTGTTTTACTTTAGAAGTGAAAGGTTATTAGCTTGACAACTGAAAGGAGTTTGCACAGAAGAGGAAACATCTATTTGTTCTTCAGCAGTGTGCTCTTACTTTCACTTATTATATTATTCTCTCTGTTATTCTGAGGGTGAAGAATATGGCACTTCCTTTCACCTATAAGCTAAAAATGCACTAGTTTGGAGCTCAATCTCTGGTTGTCTCTAGTTAGGACAATACAAGGCACGGGAATTAATAGGCACCCAGGAGTCTTTCCTACACAATCTGTTTGCAAAGTCATATACAGGCCGAATATCCAATATCTAGAATTCTGAAATCTGAAATACTCCAAAATCTAAACTTGTCCATATGAACGGCTAAGATAGTGACACCTTTGCTTTCTGGTGGTTTAATATATACAAAGGTGGTTTAATGCACAAAAGTACTTTAAAATATGTATAAAATTATCTTCATGCTTTGTGTATAAGACATAAGTCCCTAAACTAAGGCCTGTGGTCCTAATTCAGTCCACCAAGGTGTTTTTTCCAGTCCTGTCACTACAGCCATGCTCGTTCACACATCACACAACCAGCATATGCACAACCGGCGCATACATGTGAGTGGCAGCGGCAAGAGTAAATGTGGGTGCCGGTTTGGTAGTGGTAAGTTTGGCACCGGGATTGTGGCGCAGCTGGCTGAGTGTCAGTTGCATTAAGATCACTCTGATCAAAAGGTCATGAGTTCGAAGCCAGCCCAGGTTGGAGTGGGTTTCCAACTAATTGTGTGTAGCCTGTTGTCGACCTTTGCAACCCGAAAGACAGTTGCATCTGTCAAGTAGGAAAATAAGGTATCACCTTAAAGTGTGGGGAGGCTAAATTAACTGATTTATGAGGCCATAAAGAAGACTCCAGCAAAGCATTCCAGCGGGGAAGCATGTGGGGAATGCGGAAGTGCTTCATCAGCGTCGCAGATGGACGATGAAAGCGACAGCTACCCTGGCGGCCAGAAAAACTTAAATAGCTTCTGTCTATGTCTGTATATGTTTGTATGTAAAAAAATTGGCACTGAATGTTTGTCATATATGTGTACACTGTAATCTGCCCTGAGTCCCCTGCGGGGTGAGAAGGGCGGAATATAAAAGCTGTAAATAAATAAATAAATAAAAAGTTTGTTATGTGTGTAGTAAGGGTAAGTGAGTGTGAGTTGTAGCGGTGTGTGAGTGATGGCAGTTGGAGTGTGGGGATGGGTGTGTGGCATGAATGACGCACAGCCAGCAAATAAGCACGTGCATGCACCCACACACAATTAATGATCAGGGTAGACAAAGGGCTCTTGTCTGCTGGAGCTAGGTGTGAATGTTTCAACTGACCACCTTGATTAGCATATAATGGCCTGACATTTCCTAGAGCCATTGAAATACACAAGCATGTGGACAATTTCAACAGAAAGGAGGAAACCATGAAAATGAACAAAACCTGGCTACCAGTATTAAAAAACTCTAAAATTACAACAGCGCAACAACAGAGAGGAAACAAGCAAGGACATCTAATCACCTTTCAACAAAAGTTGGCTCTAGGCAATGCCAGGCCATTATATGCTAATCAAGGTGGTCAGTTGAAACATTCACACCTAGCTCCAGCAGACAAGAGTCCTTTGTCTCACCCTGGTCATTCCACAGATTTATAAACAGCATATTATTTGAGAACACAGAAATGCTGGACCACACCAACAACAACCATGTCAGACTACACAGAGAAGCCATTGAAATCCACAAGCATGTGGACAATTTCAACAGAAAGGAAGAGACCATGAAAATGAACAAAATCTGGCTATCAGTATTAAAAAACTCTAAAATTATAACAGCTAAACAACAGAGAGGAAAAAACCAGGCACAGATTAACACCTCCCAGCAACAGATTTTCCCAGGCTCAGGCAGGCCTTCAAATGCTAATGAAGGTGATCAGCTAAACATTCACATCTAACTGCAGCAGGGAAGAGCTCCTTGCCCCACCCCAGCCATTCCACAGATATAACAACCCATTTTTCCTACTTCCAACAGACCTCACAACCTCTGAGGATGCTTGCCATAGATGCAGGCGAAACGTCAGGACAAATGCCTCTAGAACATGGCTCTATAGCCCGAAAAAAAACCCACAAGAATCTAGATTTATAAACCCCTTTTCCTAGTTCCAACAGACCTCACTACCTCTGAGGATGCTTGCCACAGATGCAGGCGAAACGTCAGGATAGAATGCCTCTAGACCATGGTCATATAGCCCGAAAAAACCTACAACAACTCACTGTATATCTGTTTTCAACCTAAATTGACTTAATCATTTGTGAATACCTTGGCCTACGTTGAAACAAACTACCCTTCATAAAAAGTTATGAAACTACATTTATTGCACATACAGCACATTTTAAAGTGTGATGTGATTCCCATATGGACATGCTTTCTAACAAGCAAACTTCCATATTAAAATTGAGGTGGTAAAAACCTGCGCCTACACTATTCACACATTAGACAATGAGCCTTCAATCTGGCACTAGTGTGCCCTCCTCAGCATCTGTCTCTGTGGCACTGTTGTTTTTTAATGAGATGCAGCACTTGATATTTCTCCTGGTTTTTTAACTGCGCAATATGTAAAAACAAAATACCTTTAAAAAGCAGTAGTCAGTAGGATTATCATATGACTGCACATGCTATATCACATTCAGTAGAAGTGTCTTGGAAGTAGAAATTGCATCTGTTGAGCAGCACTTTACTTCCTGAGTTATTATGGATTTTTACAAGTACTCTTCTTGAGAGGAAGTTACTGTCCAAACTATGTCCTTCCATTCCATTCTGGCCATTAAACTACAAGTATGATACAGAAAGTATCAAATCCACTCTGGAGCCAATGAACAGAAAGTGGCAGGGGAAAATTCCATTAGTTCTATTTATATGAACATAGAATTGCAGCTCAAGAATCTATGTATTTCTAAAAACATGAAGAAATGCTATCTTAATATCATTTTGGCAGATGAGCAAATGTTGAAAAACTGGGCAATCTCCCACTTTTGAATTATGTTACAGATTTGCCTTGAAGTGGATTTTTATACCTTTGATCTAAAACTATTACCCAAGTCTTGTACAACATAATTAAATAAATGTAACCAGCCCTTGGGGACCTCTTGCTCCAAAATGAAATTTCAGATCCAAAGAGTGCCTGCAACTGAAATTGTAGCCGTGTCTAAAATGCTGCTCGTAATTTCAACATAGTAATCAGATCTCCATAGAAAAGCAGGCACTTGTTGATATGCTTACAGATGTCCCTTAGGATATATTTACAACACCATGATTTGCACAAATCCTATTAGAGCACAATGCATGTTGTAAAGGGGAATTATGCGTTTTGAAAGAGTGGAGCATAGTAAGGGTCACTGCCAAGTGAGATGTGATTTTCTCCTTTTTCTCCTGCCTATCATTTCTAATGGAGCAACAATTTTTAATATTTGAATTGGCAACTTTGTTTTCTATGCATATTTTCTCCAGATTATCACTGACATCCCTCTACTGAAAAAAACTGAAAGATCTTTGTTATTGGGTTGTTGTAGGTTTTTTCGGGCTGTATGGCCATGGTCTAGAGGCATTCTCTCCTGACGTTTCGCCTGCATCTATGGCAAGCATCCTCAGAGGTAGTGAGGTCTGTTGGAACTAGGAAAAAGGGTTTATATATCTGTGGAATGACCAGGGTGAGACAAAGGACTCTTGTCTGCCGGAGCTAGGTGTGAATGTTTCAACTGACCACCTTGATTAGCATACAATGGGCTGACTGTGCCTGGAGCAAACTTTTGTTGAGAGATAATTAGATGTCCTGCCTGCTTCCTCTCTGTTGTTGTGCTGTTGCAATTTTAGAGTTTTTTTAATACTCTCACAACCACCATGTCATACTACACAGAGAAGCCATTGAAATACACAAGCATGTGGATAATTTCAACAGAAAGGAGGAAACAATGAAAATGAACAAAATCTGGCTACCAGTATTAAAAAACTCTAAAACTAGAACAGTACAACAACAGAGAGGAAGCAAACAAGGACATCTCATCACCTCTCAACAAAAGATTGCTCCAGGCACAGTCGGCCCATTGTATGCTAATCAAGGTGGTCAGTTGAAACATTCACACCTAGCTCCAGCAGACAAGAGTCCTTTGTCCCGCCCTGGTCATTCCACAGATCTATAAACCCCTTTTCCTAGTTCCAACAGACCTCACTACCCTTGAGGATGCTCACCATAGATGCAGGCGAAACGTCAGGAGAGAATGCCTCTAGACCATGTCCATATAGCCCAAAAAAACCTACAACAACCCAGTGATTCCGGCCATGAAAGCCTTCGACAATACATCTTAGTTATTGTACTTCTGTAAGCATGAGTCCAGAGGTGTGTTCTGCAAAAAGTCTTAAGTCCCAGCTAAAATATGCAATATCATTACTACATTACTATTAGATGTGAACCCCTCCCACCCCACCCCCACTAGTGCTCTAACAACTCCATATAGATTAGTCCCAGGTTTAACCGTAGCACACTTACACTCAACTACAAAGGAAATTTTCTGGCTTTTGAGGGCATGTAAAATACTGAAGTAGGAATTGACTGCTACAGTACAATTAGCAAATTACTAGTTCAGTTGTAGTTTTGCTGAACTGCAACCATCATCTTCTTTTATGAGGTTGGACTATTCATGAATTTAAATTTGAATCACAGATAACTTGAGACAAATAACCCAACCTACACTTGTCATAGCACTTGGGCCCCCTATCTCAGATTATCTGGCAGTGGAGACTCATATAATCCAGTTTAAAGTAGATAATCTGGGATTGAATCCTGGGATATTGTTGTAGTAGAGTGTGCTGAGCAAGCTACAACGAGTAGTAGAAGGGCAAAGAGAGCTGCTCAGGTGTTGGATCAAGAGCAGCAAAGGAAGCGAATTAGGGAAATATTCATGACACCTACAGATACTGAGTCATTTGAAGGGTTTACAGATTCTGAAATGGAGGAGGAGGGAGAGGAAGGTAGAGGTTTGAAGCGGGTTACTCGGGATCAAGAGTCAGATGAGGAGAGGGAAAGGAAGCGTATCCGTGAAATACTGAAGAGGAGGACTTCATGGGGTTCACAGGGAGTGATGGGACTGGGAGTGATGTCGAGGAGGAGGATGGACGAGATTGGACCCGTATACAAGAGATCAGGGACATATGTACTCAACCCACCTCAAGTGAGGAGTTTGAGGGGTTCTCAGGAGACTGGCAACCTGGAAATACATGGGAACTAAGATAGATCTACATAGATCTAAGTCTTGACAGACGCTGGAAGAGCTGGAGGTGGCGGGCAGCTGTGGAAGCGAAAGCACCTGAGAGCGATGACGACAGGGTGGAGTCCAGCTCCACCTCTGATGAGGAACTATAGGATAAAAGTAAGGTATCAAACTATTGGAACTTTGCAGTAGGCAAAGAGTTGTATTGGGCTTGGGACTTTGTTGATGCCTTTGCTGTCGCTTTGGGTCCTGGGACTGCAGATCGCTGTGCTTCCGTGTTTCAACCGCTTGGTATCCTGTAAGTGCTGACTTCTACCCTTGCTGACTTTGGATTGCTTCTTGACGACGACATCGCGTTTTGGACTGTTATTTCAACTTTTGGACGTGTTTTGACCCTGGACTGTTTCCTGACTTTGTTTTTGCTTGCTCCCATCTTGTTTTGTTGTGCTTTGTGAACTCTGTTATTTTCAAGCAGTTTGCTGAAGGGTTTTGTAATATCGGATTATATCTCCGTATACTCCAGGTTATTCGCCAAGTTGCGTTTTTTGACTAGCAGTTGTTTTATTGCTAGACTCACTGGATTTAAGTGTTTCTACTATTTTTGTTTGCTAATAAACTTTGTTTGCATCTTTTACTTGTGTTTGGCTTTGTTAAGGCTTCTGGTTCATGACAGATATAGGGCAGTGTGGAAGGAGCCTGAGTCTTCTCTTTGAAAGATAAGTAGTTAGAGTAAAAAGGCAAATGTCATTATTTCCTCCTCTATTATAAAGTTCTTCAGTGTATAGCTTCCATCACGTTTTAATTGCTAATTGCTCATTTAATGTGTTCCCTCACTGGTTGTAGAACAGGCCTGGGCAAACTTCAGCCCTCCAGGTGTTTTGGACCAACTCCAACGATTCCTAACAGCTGGCTGTTAAGAATTGTGGAAGTTGCAGTTTAAAACACCTGGAGGGCCGAAGTTTGCCCATGCCTTTTGTAGAGCATCCCCACTCTTGGTTTAGATTTCCCTTCTCCCATTCTTCATTTCTTTGCATTGATTTACTATAATAGTAGTTTGACCAGGGAATTAGACTTAATAATGCAAATCTATGGAAATTTATTTTTAGATTATATTTGCATTCCATTTTTATATATTAGTAGCTCATAGTCTGTGTCACTATCTGCTCCTGGTCTTGGGATTGGAATATATCCAGAGACCAATTCTGTCGGATGCCATCCTCATAAACCGAAAGGTTCCTAGTATTAAAAGGCAACTATTCATTTTTATTGAGTGGGGGAGAGTTCTCCATCTTTGTGCCAAAGGAACAACCATTTAAATATTGTTGTAATTTTATGACAGACGAGAACTTCAGGTAGCAATTTTTACAATGTATTTCACTATTAATTCCGAACTCAGAGAAGGCGGAAATGTACCAATGAAGATGCTGACATCTATATATATAAAAATGCTCTGTGCATAATGAGTACCTTAAAAACAAAAGAACCAATGAACGAAATCACACCAGATTTGGCAACAAAACGTCTCACAACACAAGGAGTGACCATCACTCAAAAAATTATGATTTTGTCATTTGGGAGTTGTAGTTGCTGGGATTTATAGTTCACCTACAATCAACGGGCATTCTGAAATCCATCAACGATGGAATTGAACCAAACTTGGCACACAGAACTCCCATGACCAACAGAAAATACTGGAAGGGTTTGGTGGGCATTGACCTTGAGTTTGGGAGTTGTAGTTCACCAACATTCAGAGAGCACTGTGGACTCAAACAATGATGGATCTGGACCAAATTTGGCACAAATATTCCATATTTCCAAATATGAACACAGATGGAGTTTGGGGAAAATAGACCTTGACATTTGGGAGTTGTAGTTACTGGGATTTATAGTTCACCTACAATCAAAGAGCATTCTGAACCCATGACAGAATTGGGGCAAACTTCCCACACTTAACCCCCAACAGAAAATACAGTCCAACTCCCTTCACCAGGGCAAGAAAACGTAATCAAAGCCCTCCTGACAAAGAGCCTTCCAGGCATAGATAGAGATAGATATATATGATTCACACACAGAGATATAGTAGCATAGATTTGAAGCACAATGATATGTTGCATGTTCCAGAGCAGGCAAACCAGACACTCTACACATTAACACTGACAAAGACACAGCTAGAAATACTGTTTACCCTCAAGCAGAAAGAAATTACATATATTAGAAACCAACACTTTCTAATTATTTTCCAGATCAGCAGACTGGGCCACAGTAACACGTGGCAGAGGACGGCTAGTATATTAATATATTAGAATACCCATTCTTTTGTATTTATCCCATTCTATATTCCACAGTCTATAAATATAATTAAGTTTTACTACTGTTGTTTTAATAATGCAAGATCTATGGAAAATAGGGAGGAAATGTTCCCTCTCTAGAACTACACAGGAGGACATGCATGGAAGCATTATGCCACTGAAGTGAATCAAACACCCCAACCTCATTTGTAGGAAAACACAAAAGTCCTTGTCATTGTTGAAAACAATAAGTACTTGTTTAATCCTCAGTGGTATTAAACTCCAGTTCTGATGCATGCCTCTGGAGACTAAAATGTGAGCACGCAGAAAGACACTGAAGTCTCCAGGGAGTGGGGAGGATGCACAAAAGTTGTCCTCTCTTTACAAATACACACAATTTGACATTGTACTTGGCAACAAATCATTCTAAAACAAAGGGTGGGGTCCCTGGTGAGTCCTGGGAGTTCAAATCTCCAAGTAAGAAGTATGTCAAGTTGGGCTGTGGGATTTAACAGCACCAAGCTATGGAGGATCAGTTTCCTTAAATCAATTATGATCAATACAAGCCAGATGGCTGGGCTGTCACGCTGTATAGAGCTGTCTGTCTGATAAGGTCACTGCATCTGTCGGAGGGAGATGGCTGCAGAGGCATCACATCTGAAAACTCCCTAACCTCACAGCCAATCTATCTGAGAACTCTCCATCAGGGATTAAGATGTGCAGCGAGGGGTTGCCATGTTTGACAGTATTTGTCAAGTGATTTTAAAAACTTTTATCAGGAAATGTGGTACACCAAAGCAAGACTGTGATCCTTAGAGATGGCATGTTTCTAATGGTCTTCCCTAAACTGCATATATTTTAAACCCCCCCCCCCCTTTAAAAAAGATGTTATGTTATCTGTCATAAATCACATAATCTTAGAAAATACCATACTGAGTACCAGTTATCTGAAAAGCTACTATAATTAAATGTCATTTCTAGGAAAGGACAGACATTACAGGTTCAGACTCTTTCATATCTAATATTGTATTGCAATTTTCAAAAAATCATGTCACTCCTGCTGTTTCAGAAACGCACTTTGCAACAGCAGAGACGATTAGGCATTTCTTTCATCATAAAGCAGCGACGATTTCCACAGTTATAAAATAAGCATTATTATTGATGTTGATAGATCATACATCCCTGTGGGGAAAAATAAAGTGCCGGTAAGTTGGACATGCCTTTAAAGCCACTTACAAACAATAAAACAAACAAGGGGACCTCAAGAACAATTTTGAGAGCGTCTAGTTTTCTCTCGTTGCCTCCCAATATCAGGTTTTGTTACAGATATTTGCTTTAAACCTTTTAGATGTCTCTTTTCTAGAAGAGAACTCCATCTTATTATTTCACTTCTTTATTTTTTTCAAGTCAATACAAATTGTGTGCCATTGTTTCAGCAAAAGGATAAATTGGAATTAGTACTATGGAAATTTCTAATCACCTAAATGACAATATTTTATTGCAGAAAAATATAGAAAAAAATCAAAAATTATTTTACCTGAAATAATAATTTAATTTACATGAAACAGATTAAACAATAATTTTCCCCCATTATTTATTTATTTATTTATTTATTTACTGTATTTGTATACCGCCTTTCTCAGCCAATCGGCGACTCAAGGCGGTTTCCAATAAAACAGTATACATAGTATCAAATACAATATAACTATATAAGCATTAAAATTACATAACACAACAACAATAAACAACATCACTGGCGTCTCCTTATTGTCAAGCATTGTCCAATTCCATTGTCAGTCGTCCATTTCCTATGTCAATTACCTGTATCCGCTACTCTGTGTTTGTGAACGCTTCCTCAAACAGCCATGTTTTGACTTGTTTCCGAAACGTTAAGAGGGAGGGGGCAGATCTAATCTCACTAGGGAGAGTGTTCCATAGCCGGGGGCCACCACTGAGAAGGCCCTGTCTCTCGTCCCCGCCAAACGTACCTGTGACAAAGGCGGGCCAAGAGCAGAGCCTCTCCGGACGATCTCAAGGTCCTAGATGGTTCATAAGGGGAGATACGTTCGGACAGGTAAGTTGGGCCAGAACCATTAATGTTATGTATGTTAAGTGTTTGACATGGAGGAGAAAATGAGATCTCTTGATATTCTGATGAACTTTAAAAATCCATCCATAAGAACAAAGGAAGCTCTACCAAATTTTGAGCATATAAAACTGTGATCAAACCAAGAAGATCAAACCAGTAGGAATGTAATTTCTGGAATAATTAAGAGTAGAGACATCACACTGGCAACAAAGATCTGCATAGTTAAAGCAATTGTATTACCCATAGTAACCTATGGATGCGAGAGCTGGACATAAGGAAGGCCAAGCAAAGGAACAAGATACGCTTTTGAACTGTGGTGCTGGAGGAAAATAATGAGAGTGCCCTGGACTGCAAGAAGATCCAACCAGCCCATGCTCCATGAAAGAAAGCCCGACTGCTCACTGGACAGGAGGAGTACTTTGTACTTTGGCCACATAATGAGAAGACAGGAAAGCTTAGAGAAGACAATGATGCTGTGGGAAATGGAAGAAAAAAGGAAGAGAGGCCGACCAAGATGGATGGATGGTATCCTTGAAGGGAATGGCTTGACCTTGAAGGAGCTGGGGGCGTCCACATCCACAGGGAGCTTTGGCCTGGGATGGTCCAGGAGGTCACGAAGTGTCAGAAGCAACAGAACAAATAAACAACTATAAGTATGCTGTGATACATAAAGGACATTGCTCTTGTTGGCTAACTCAAAAGTGAAAGGTTTTACTCAGATCATGAAAAATTTGTTGGACTACATTTCAATCTGATAGTAAAATTAACTCTTTGGATAGTTTGAATGTGATTTTCCTGCTTCTTGGCAGGGGGTTGGACTGGATGGCCCACAACTCTATGATTCTTTGATCTCAATGATAGCATATCAACAAACATGTAGTTAAAGGATTTATTTATTTATCGTGTCATCAGCAACCAGACCATTGTATTACATTTCTAACAGAACAAAACAAACAAACAGATAAAGAAAACACAAATTTTGCAAACTTGGTAGTTGATTAAATGTCCTTTGACCAGTATCTGGCCGCTTGGAATGCCTCTGGTGTTGTCACAAGAAGGTCCTCCATCGTGCATGTGGCAGGGCTCAGGTTGCATTGCAGCAGGTGGTCAGTGGTTTGCTCTTCTCCACACTCGCATGATGTGGGAGAGTCTGGATACGAATGGTTGCAATAAGTAAAAGGCAAAAAGCACCAACACTATAGAATTAGTTTGACACAAATGCATTGTGACCTGATGCAATGACATAGGAACATTAGAACTCTAGACATGACATATTTCACGGCCTTAAAGGGATTGTGGAGTAACCCATCGAGCTAGAAGGTTCAAATTAAATATTCCCCTATTTTACTCTTTTTCTCATATGTTGTGTGTTGCAATAAAGAGGCCAGTTGGTTGTATTTTGTTCTTACAAATCCAGATTCTGATTGAAGCGCATTATGCAGAGCTTTAAAAAAAACCTTTTCAAAGCTCTAATGTTATAGGCAGGATTCTGAAAATCGTGTTGTTTTCATGTTCCTCTGCATCCAGATGATGCTGTAGGGATATAGACTGATATTTACTAAGCAGTCGAAATCAAATTGAAGATTTTGCATCCATCATTCCTGTACTGCTATCCACAGAGAAATAATCATCCAAGAATCAGCCATCATTATTTGGTTTAGATAAGAGATGTTAGTCCAACTGATGTGAACACATCATTATACAAAAACCCCAACTAGTTGCTAATGGGGATTTTCTTTAAAAATGTCTTGTTTATAAATTATGGGAAAGACTAAATTCCTACTATTTACTAGAGACCACTAAAAATAAAATACACCTTGAATGGTAATGAGACAAACACATAAACTACTTTTATATTCAAAAATAAAATAGCTTTTCAAACAAAGGCAGATAACCAATTTTGACAACTGTAGTCAACAGCAATATCAAGGTTCATTGTTTTCAATAAGTTGTAGCTGCTTGTTTTAATGATTCAGGGTGAAAAAACCAAACTTTAATATCCAGCACTTCAATCTGTATTTCAAAATGAATTGATAGCCATGTATAAATATCTGAGAGGAAGCCACAGGGAGGAGGGAGCAAGCTTGTTTTCTGCTTCCCTGGAGACTAGGACGCGGAACAATGGCTTCAAACTACAAGAGAGGAGATTCCATCTGAACATGAGGAAGAACTTCCTGACTGTGAGAGTTGTTCAGCAGTGGAACTCTCTGCCCCGGAGTGTGGTGGAGGCTCCTTCTTTGGAAGCTTTTAAACAGAGGCTGGATGGACATCTGTTAGTGGTGCTTTGAATGCAATATCCCTGTTTCTTGGCAGGGGGTTGGACTGAATGGCCCATGAGGTCTCTTCCAACTCTATTATACTGGTACAGCTGTACCAGGAGCTCCAACTTTATTTTCCTCCTGTTAAAGTTTGCAGTCATAGGATAGGCCACCTGTCTGTAATCATTAAGCTTTGTTTCCGCCCCCTGTTCAGGGCTCTGGGAGGGAAAGGAACCATTTTGGGCAGTCTCACACAAGGAAGCTAGACTATAGGACGTAGACCAGCTCGTCCTGTAGAAGAAGCTTCATTCCTCAAGATCATCTGGGGAAATAGAAACAGACCATCCAGGGTTACAGAAATTCCAACAGAAACAGAAGGCCAAAAGCTCTGGCTGAGAGCTCACAGCCTCTCAGCCTCACAGCATCAGAGGGAAACAGCCCTGAAGTTTCCAAAGATCTCTCGGAGGGAGAACAGCATTACAGATCTGCGAACCCCAGTTGAAATATCTTCAAGCCTCGGCTGGTAGGTCTACTCGATACCCAGACGCATTTGGAATCGGTAGTAAGACTCACACCAACCAGGCCCAGATGATAGACAGCCTGGGAGAGGTTATAAAGGGATTTCCTCATGCAGAGAAAATACAGTTAATCTAAGTCAGTTGCCAGTCTCTTAAGGACTAGAACAAGAAAGCCTTGAAGTGTTGTTTGAAGATTTGTTGTTTGTTCCATAATAAAGACTTGGTTGTATCATTAAAGACTCTAAAGACCATCACTTCAGAAAAATCCCTGAGAACCTCTCTTTGAGGCACCCTGGCTTCCTGCTGGGCTTAAAGTATACATCCTATAGAAAAGACAGCTGTTACAGGCCCAGCGTGCTGCAACAGCAGTGAATATCCGAGGTATAATCTGTTTTGTAATATTATTGCCAAAGTAGTGTGCACTGGACAATTTCCTCTCTATGGAGGAAAAGACTGCTGATCAGTTTTCCAAGACTATTAGCATATGTGTGAATTGCTATATGCATTCCATATAATGCACTCCCCATTTGTAAACAAAGGATTCTAAAGAAGCATGCTGTTCATTATCCAGGTGATAATCAATCATAATTACCCATTACCTATAAACAGTTTAATTAGTAATTCCAGATGCCTCTTTGAATAAATATCATCACTGAACAAAATAAGTGTGATTAATTGTTTCTAGCAGGCAAACTAATTGTTTTACTTTTTAAAATCAATAAACGTGTTTACACCTGTGTAAGCCTCATGAGCGCCATGGGACTTTACTTCTGGTAAAACAGGTACAACGGAGAGGTGTGTGTGTGTGTATTTGTGTGTCTGTCTGTCTGCTTTGGAGTCGTCATTTGAATTATACTTCCACTTCTCTCTGAGACTACATCTGTCAGAAAGTAAATGAGCTTCTGAAGAAAACCAGAGCTACCCTCAATTTCTGTCATACAGTCTGTTTCCTGTCATATTTAATAGTTCCAATTTTGTTTCTCTTAGAAGAGCTTTCCAGCTTGTATTTTAACACTTTAAAAGTTGCATTCTAATATTAGAAAGGAGACCAGGAGTTCCAGAAAAAAGATCTGTAACTTTCTGGGATTAGATGCATTTGATGTAAAATGGGTATCATATTTCCAAAGTAAAACACCTGTGCTGAATTCTACCCAAAATATCCCACTTATTTGATAGTATAGAAAACAGCTGAAACTTCCATAACAGCCTTGTTAAGAAATAATAAAAGATTTTATTACAATTACAAATGTGTCATCTTGGATGTTTGGAAAGGGCTAACCCAGGCATAGCCAAACTTGGGCCCTCCAGGTGTTTTGGACTTTAACCCCCACAATTCCTAACAGCCAGTAGGCTGTTAGGAATTGTGGGAGTTGAAGTCCAAAACACCTGGAGGGCCCAAGTTTGCCCATGCTTGGGCTAACTTCTTTTTTCCTTTAAAACTTTTCGAGGACTAAAAAGTGAAAAAAACCAATCCGGTACAACCCCATTATCCATGAATTTGATGTTCATAGCTTGACTTACGCTTGTTGCAAAATTGTTCAAACCTCCCCACACACACACACACACACACACAAATGCTTGCATGCCTCTCTCCCTCCTCCAGTGCTATTCTGTGCTATGCTTCCTGCACAAATATACTCAATATATAGAGTTCAATATTATCTATGGTTTCAAGTATCCATGGAGAGTCTTAGAACATATCCCACAGGGATACAGGGATCATACTGTATTCATTTTTTCCAAAAAGGAATCGAAGTTATAAGATGTTCCCTATATGTTGTAGGGAAAAAACAAAATTAGGAATGGTAGTAGGGCAGCTCAAAGGAAAGCAATATAAATTAATGGATATCTGACTAAGAGCACTGCAGCTACTGTGATATTTTTGTCTCAGGCCTTCCACACAGGCCAAAATCCTGAGAAGAACCGGGATTTAAAATACCGATTGTGCCGTCCGCCCAGACGATATAAAAAATAAAACTGCGACGTGCTTCTCTCTATGTCTGAGCGAACTGCAGGTGTCTATATTGAGAAGCTTGAGATACTCAGCAATTGAGACTATCCATCAAAAAAGGATATTTATTTATACAAAGTCCTTGAAGACTTTGCACAGTTCATAAAGTTGCAAACAAACAGTCATTAGACGAAACTACAAAAATATTATTTCCTTTCTTTAGTTACAGAGGTAACCCTTTTCTTCAGATGGCAGATAAGATTCTGGAATCTTTACACCCTAACCTCAAGATGTTTTGGTTTAGAAAAAAGCAGGTTTTTCCCTATCTATAACTTAAGGTTAGTTCTGGAGACAAAGCAGTCACAACTCTCTCTCTATAACTATATAACTCAATCTTCTCAATTAAGCTTATCTGTCTATAATATCTCAATATAGCTCAATACACAATATACTATCTATATTAACTCAATATAGCTTACTCAGTTTATCTATAAAGTAGTTTTTGCAATGGGTTTCCCAGAGCTAGCTGCTTAGCCATCAGCACGTCTGAAGTTTTTCCTCTAACTAAAAAGGCAGGGGAGAAATTAAAATGGAGATCTTTCCCTGGGAGAAAAGGCGGTCCTTAAACTCAAAGAGCTGCTCTCTAAGCTAATAGTTGCAAAGAGGCCTACAGACTCTGATATTATTAACTTTTAGGACTCTTGCAAAGATGCAGCAGCCCTGGGAGAAAATGCAAGGGAAGCAACCTCAAGCAACTTTAAAGTGAGGCAAATCAGGTTCCTGGGAGACGGAACACCGATTCCAAACAACAGGTCCAAATTCTGGTATTTTGGTGGTGGGGCGGTTAGATGCCCTCCTGTGTTGATTGGATATCAACCTGGGAAGGCAGCTAACAAACCCCCAGCCTCCCACTTCCCATCAAAACTGCTCAACAGACCTGCTGTTGTGGATTTCCCGCCTCCCTACTCTGTTGAACAGGCCTGTCTGGTAAGTTTTGAAGGGAAATGTGAAGCTGGGAGGGGAGGTTGGGAGTGCCATCATGCTCCTGTGGGCTCTTAAGAGCCTGAAGAACTGGGACGGTAATGGGGATTGGCCCTCGAGAGTGTGGAATGCGATCCCAAGACTCAATTCACACCATTCAAACAGGCCCAATACCTACAAAGATCTGTACCTTGTAGAAAGGTTTCGTTCAGCTGTTTTTCTAGTCCAGAGTAAACCTGGAAATCCAGGTTTATCATCTGGATGCCTCAGGATAATCCGGAACCCATTATGGGTTTTGTGCCTGTCTGGAAGCGTCCTCATTTCTATGTTGCAATTACAATCTCACTGATGTCAAAGTGGATAAAAAGTAGCATCTTCTTTATTAAAAATATTGAATTTCTACAAGCTACTGAATCTCTCACTTCATGGAACAAATAAAATCATTTTTAACATTGTAAAGATTTTCTGCTCACAAAAAATGGCATTTCTGCTGTATTTCAAAAGGATCATGATAAAGACTCAAAGTACAAGATGAATTCATGCAATTAAGTTTTTGTTTAGATTAGTAGACCAAATCATAATTGATTGCTCATATCCCTAACTACATTAATGACTTTCTAATTAGTAAGACTTATCAGTGTCGCTGGCTTGAGGGTTAATGCCTAGTGATAAAAAATACAGGTGTGAAATAACTCAATTTACAATATCAGAAGATGCTAATGATCTCACACAAAGAAGCAAGGTCCCATGAAAAATAATCTGAATTCCTATTACTACCTACTGACAATCACAGTTTTACACCATGCAGAAATTACTGTACTTATCTCCACATTAGCTACTAATCTTACTCAATCTTCTTACCAAGCCAATTATTTTAAAATATCTCGGCTTAAATGAATTAATGGGACCCTTGGAATTAATGGGACCCTTGGACCTCAGTCATTTTTCTCAAGACTGAATCACCGGTAACTGCTTTGCAAAAAAAGCAAGGAAATGTTGTATCTAAATTACCTAAAGAAAATAAAAACTACAAAATAATTTATAAAAACATCCTCATAAAAACACAATAATAAAATAGCCATTACTGTACCCTTTTTAGCAGTCACATGGTATTGTTTTAGAGCAGTGGTCCCCAACCTGTGGTACATAGCCCACCAGTGGTCCACAAGAAATAAAATATGGTCCGCGGCCTCACTGTTACTACACCGTTGCAACGAGAGTGACGGGTCTCGCGAAACCCTCTTATAGTGCCGAGGCTTATTAAATATGGTTTTCTGTCAACTAGTAGATGGTGACTACTGGATGGCATATGTTCTGTATCAGAAACTAGAGCTGATGTGGTCTATCTCATGCAATTTTCTGAATCAGCACCCCAAATAAACAAACCTAATCTAAAGTTGACCAAAAACCGATTTGTAACCCTTTTGGTACTAATGTTGGAGTGTGCCGTCATGCCTGGGGTTTTAACTCTTAGTGAAAGAGGCATGGACATGGCATCTTTCCCCAGGGGATTGCTTCTTGCCCTCCTATAGGAAACTGGAACTCCCAAAGACCAAAACACAACAGATAACTCGAAATGGTATTTATTGTTCACAATGAGTTATCTTTCTCAGGCATAAGCTTGATGTTTCAACAGGGATAAAGGAAATATACTTTACAATCTCTGAACTCCAAGGAGTTTGCAGCTGAGAAGCTTTTCCTGTTTCCTCTTTCCTCAATGGCTGTGAATATCGGAATAAACGCAACCCCAGTCCAATGGCCTATGTTGAAGGGACAAGACCTTCCTCTGGTGCCAAAAGAACCGGTTTGAAGGCGCTTGGGGCTCCTCAATTTTGTCCAGGACAATCTGGACATAAAGCATGTGTCCCAAGGGTAAAAAAAACTTTAGAATTGGTGCTGAGAGGTAATTTAAGCAGGGGCTTTTAGAGCCAAGTCTCTTACTCACGTCCATCCGATAGAAACTCTGATGGCAGAATGAAAAAAGGGAAGCACTCCCCTCCTCCGGGAAGAGGTGGAGCCAAACAATTGAGCTTGAGAAAGCAATTCAACTGGTGCAAACAACACTGATTGACAGCTATAAATAACCAATCAATCCAACTATACATAAGCAGGGTAAAAAGGCAGGATTAAGCATGATACAACAGTTTAAATCTTGCAACTAACAGTTCTACACATAGGTGGCGCCTCTCGCACCGTCACATGGAGAGTGGTCCCTGGTCAAAGTGGACCCTGGTCAAAAAAAGGTTAGGAAACACAGTTTTAGAGAAATGAAATATGTGGGTAAGGCAAGTGACCAAATTTCCTTATGCAGTGAAGGCATGGCTCATGTCACTTGTTCATTCCTTGTCCCAAAATAGACCCCTTTATGACTAGACAAAAATTGCCTGGATCCAAGGGAAACTTCTTCAAGAGGTATTTTGTAGCCACCCCATTTCAAGATGCCCTGCAATATTCCTTTCTTTTTGTGGAACTATTCTACATATAACAGTAAACACCCCACTACAAAGCTAGATGCAACTGGTCAAGATGTTGGGACAAAATAGAACCAAGTTTCCTACCTACAATAACTGCAATATCTCAACATGTTTCTTGCAAAGGAAACAGCAGAAATATCTCAGACTCGATCTAGAAATAAAGCAGTGTTCACTTAAAGCCATTCAGCATGAAATGTAAGATATTCGATTTGAAAAATGTCCTGAAAATAACTCACACAAGTTTAGCCAAGATGAGATGGTATGAAATACATTCTTTTTCTAAGCATTTATTTATCAGAAGTGCTTTTCTTTTTTCTCAAGTTCCGACAATGCTCAGAAAACTTCCTCTGGAAAACTTTTTGCATACATACATACCTATAATAACTATAGTTACTCACCATTACAGAATTTCCCACCTTGTGTCATAGGCTGTGCCAAGTTCTACTTATATTTGCAATAAAAACATTATAAAGATCATTTTATGGATGTCAACTTCTGGATTACCCTAAGATTAGAAGTTAATCTCATCAAGTAGGAGACTAGAACTTCCTAGCAATATTTCTAGCCTGATTCCAATTTGGGGACTTGGATTTTTGAAAGGTACATTGTGGAAGTACACCTCTCCAACCGCATCCACCCCCACGCCCACCCCCCACTCTTATTCATGTTAAGGTTTTGGAGTGTTTTGTTTGCTTTTTGTGGGTAGGAGAAAACTGCCTAGAGTTTTCAAAAATTATTTTGGTAATTTCTTTTACACAATGGACTTAAATCCAACCTTAAAAACTATGGCATAGACACCGAGAACTGGAAAGCCTGGCACCCAAGCACTCTACCTGGAGGTCAGCTGTGACCAGCAGTGCTGCAGAATTCTAAGAGACATTAATGGAGGGCAAAAGGAAGAAACACGCCAAAACGAAGAAGGCGCGTCATGTCAAACCTGACCGGGACCGCCTTCCACCTGGAAACCGATGTCCTCACTGCAGGAGAACATGCAGGTCAAGAATAGGTCTCCACAGCCACACCAACAAGATACCACATCTGGAGTACCATCATTTACCGGACCCAATTCAAGGTGCAGGTTCTTACCTACAAAGCCCTGAACGGTTTGGAACCCGCCTACCTGCGTGACCGCATCTCTGTATACGAACCCACACGATCCCTTTGATCATCCGGAGAGGCTCTGCTCTCGATCCCACCAGCATCGCAGGCGCGATTGGTGGGGACGTAAGAGAGGGCCTTTTCGGTGGTGGCCCCTCAACTCTGGAACGCACTCCCTAAAGACATCAGACAGGCCCCAACTTTGGCAGTCTTCAGGAGGAGCTTGAAGACGTGGCTGTTCCAGTGTGCCTTCCCGGAATAATGATCCCATAGCATTTTGTCCTCCAAAGCACTTTACATTTCTTTAGCTCTGCTCGTATGCCCTTCCACAAACACTACTATCTCCTTTTCTTCTATGTCCTAACATTATTTTCAATTTTAACTTTACATTTGGCCTTCCCACAGTTTTTAATTGTGTGTTGTCTTATTGATGATGTTGTATATTTTTTATTGTCTATGTTTTTTTATTTTTAATTGCTTGTATTGTTGTTTATTCCCTGTATTGTTGTATTTGGGCTTGGCCTCATGGTAGCGGGGTATAAATAAAGTTATTATTATTATCATTATCATCATCTTCATCATCATCATCATCCTCAGACTATGAGGGATCACTTAAGTAAGTAAGTTTCCAGAATGACTTGTCTTTAGATGTACTATACTAATTAGATTAGAGAATGGCATCCGTCAGAATTCAAAATGGTCACATCTATTTTGAATTCCCAAAATATTGTAATTGGAAAAATATTTAGGAGAACAAGTGTGACACATACACGCACACAAACCCCTCTACTAACTGGCAGTGAAGAGAGACCCATTTTCTGTAGTGGGTGGGGGAAATGGTGCCATTTCTGGCTTTGTATTTATACAATTAGTTTTCTTGCCCAGCGAAAAGAGAACTCAGTATTAACTCCAGCTTCATCAATATTATATTTTGCACATTGTACCTTGACACAACACACAACCAACTAATCAAAGCCATCCACACTGTAAGACCCTTTTTTGAAATTTCAGTTTTAGAAAGAAAAAGATCTCACCTGACTTAAAATTTTGAGAAAGTGCCTTCAATTTCATCAGAAAATAATTGCCCAGTAGCTTTCTTTTTAATCTTCTTTTAGTTAGAAGATCAAAGAGCCCTTATTCAGATGCATTTTCATACCAAAGGCTAGGAGAAAAAATGGCCTTCAGCAATCTGCTCAGTGAATCCGTAAGCAGAACAGAAAACGCAAAATTGCAAAAAGGTCAATGGATGCCAAGAAAAGGGTATTCACTAAAAATTACAATTGGAAAACTACTTCAATATACAGTACGGCTCTCTTATCTGTGGTTTTGATAGCCATGCTTTCACTTACCCAAACTTCAAAAATTATTCTCCTTTTCCAAAAGGGATTGTGTGTGTCTCTAGGTCCGTTGGTGCTATTCTATAGAATGCTTCCAGCCCAAGTACAGGCAGTCCCCAAGTTACAAACATATGACTTACAGTTAAGAATGAAGGTGAGACAACAGGAAGTGAGAGAAATCTACCCCAGGGAAGGGAAATTCACTCCTGAAAAACTTATAATGGGGAAAAATGGGTTCCAACTGAAGTTTTATCACGAATCCTTGTTGCCATGACAAGCCAAATTTGTCAAAATCTAATTATCACAGGGACTGAAAATAGGAGCCGCAGTGGTACAATGGGTTAAACCCATGTGCCGGCTGAACTGCTGACCTGAAGGACAACTGTTCAAATCCACAAGTTGGGATGAGCTCCTGCCTGTCAGCTCCAGCTTCCATGCAGGGACATGAGACAAGCCTCTCACAGGATGGTAAAACATCTGGAAAGCCCCTGGGCAACATACCTGCAGACAGCCAATTCTCTCACACCGGAAGCAACTTACAGTTTCCCAAGTTGCTCCTGACACACACAATAAAAGGGACTGAAAGTGAAGTGAAATCTTCTGAACAGGGGCACAGACTGCAAAACAAACACCATAGAGGTGTTAACCCTTTCCTATGCTATTCAAAGCTAATGTGTGTGCGTTCATACACACATGCACTTTTGGCTGGTTACACTTAAGAAATGTATATGTTCTGACTTACAAACAAATTCAACTTAACAACAAATTTACAGAACTTATTTTATTTGTAACTTAGGGACTAACTGTATATCCAGAATATAGAGATTGCTACTATCTATGGTTTCAGGTATTTATCAGAGAAGGGGTTTGGAACATATCCCCAGTGAGCGGGTTGTATTGTAGATCCTGACAACAATTCAGTTAGGTACATTAGGCTAATACAATATAATAATAAAACTTTATTTGTATTCCGCCATATTTCCCCAAGGGGACTCATAACATAACAATGGCAAACATTCAATGCCTACATAAAACACATAAAACTAACATAAACCCCCACATATGAAAGTAACATTAAAACCTAACATCAAATCAAAGCCTAACATCAGTAAATTAAATATAACATCAATAGGTTGTTGTAGGTTTTTTCGGACTGAATGGCCATGGTCTAGAGGCGTTCTCTCTTTATCAGAGGCAAGGGGGAATAATGCAATTAGTGAGTATGATTAGCATTTAATAGCCTTTCAGCTTCAAAGCCTGGATGCAATTATGCAGTGAGGCAAGAATCCCCTAGCAATTTGTTTGTATATAGGGTGTTTGTAGGTTTTTTCGGGCTATATGGCTATGATCTAGAGGCATTCTCTCCTGACGTTTCACCTGCATCTATGGCAAGCATCCTCAGAGGTAGTGAGGTCTGTTGGAACTAGGAAAAAAGGTTTATATATCTGTGGAATGACCAGGGTGGGACAAAGGACTCTTGTCTGCTGGAGCTAGGTGTGAATGGTTCAACTGACCACCTTGATTAGCATATAATGGGCTGACTGTGCCTGGAGCAAACTTTTGTTGAGAGGTAATCCCTGCCTGCTTCCTCTCTGTTGTTGTGCTGTTGCAATTTTAGAGTTTTTTAATACTGGTAGCCAGATTTTGTTCATTTTCATGGTTTCCTCCTTTCTGTTGAAATTGTCCACATGCTTGTGGATTTCAATGGCTTCTCTGTGTAGTCTGACGTGGTGATTGTGAGAGTGGTCCAGCATTTCTGTGTTCTCAGATAAAATGCTGTGTCCAGGTTGGTTCATCAGATGCTCTGCTATGGCTGACTTCTCTGGTTAAAGTAGTCTGCAGTGCCTTTCATGTTCCTTGATTCGTGTTTGGGCAATGCTGCGTTTGGTGGTCCCTATGTAGACTTGTCCACAGCTGCATGGTACACGGTAGACTCATAGGGAAGCTGATGAGGAAACACAACATACAAACTATCTACAGACCCACCAAGAAAATCCAACAAATGCTACGTTCAGCAAAGGACAAGAGGGATCCTCTCACTTCTGCAGGAGTCTACCATGTACCATGCAGCTGTGGATTCCATAGCTTTCCATATGCCCTTTCCCTCCTAATAATTTTAATACTACAAACAAATATTGTATATTTAAACTTAGAGTCAGTGGAAGTTGCATTTGTGAAGAGGAAAGGACAGTAACATCTGCCCAATATAGTCACTTATGTAAGTATCTCTTTGAAATTATCTTTCAGAATTCAGTTTCTACTCTTAAACTGAAGAATACCTTCGAATTCGGGGAGTGACATGAGGTCCCACTGTTAGCACCAGCTTCTGCCAACCTAGCAGTTCGAAAGCATGCAAACGTGAGTATTTATTTATTTAGAACTTTTATATACCGGTCTTCTCAACCTGCGCAGAGGGACTCAGTCCGGTTCACAACAAAAGATTCATAAACAATAGTTTAAAGCATCACATCCCATAATTCACTAAAACATTAAAATACGATCATATAATTTATATAATGCCAAGTCGTCAAAATGAAGTCACAATTCATCGCCATCCGTCCGTGTGGTCAGGAGTTATTGACTCACTCATCAAATGCTAAATTCCAGAGCCAGGTTTTCACCCGTTTTCTAAAAGTCAGGAGAGAAGGGGCAGATTTAATCTCCAATGGGAGAGAGTGGGAGAGAGTTCCAGAGCCGAGGGGCCACCACCGAGAAGGCCCTGTCCCTCGTCCCCACCAGACGCAATTGCGAGGGTGGTGGGACCGAGAGCAGGGCCCCTCTAGAAGATCTTAACAACCTTGATGGTTCATAGGGGAGAATCTGTTCGGACAGGTAATAATAATAGGTACTGCCCCAGCAGGAAGGTAACGACATTCCATGCAGTCATGCCGGCCACAAGACCTTGGAGGTGTCTACAGACAACACCAGCTCTTTGGCTTAGAAATGGAGATAAGCACCAACCCCCAGAGTTGGACATGACTGGACTTAATGTCAGAGGAAAACCTATTCATATTAGTCAACATTTCAAGAAGCCATGTTCATTTTCACAACCTGAACTTTCTACACTGTTAAGAAAGCTTGTCCACAGAAAAAGTGTAGTTCATGGTTTTCTGATGCAGTCAACACCATAGACAGAGCCATTGCATCAACTGAAATTACCTCCAGCTTGACTCATTATTCCACTGATTTGAGTGGGTCTGCTCTATTTGTGACTAATCCACATAATTCCACTCAGTATGTGCAGTTCACTAGAAAACTAATCTATGAATGCACTTATGCTCTTTGGAGATATCAAAATGTGATTTAAACAACTGCTTCCCTTCTTTACATAATTAAAATGTTAGATGGCCAAGTGGATATTCACTCAGACCTTAACTTTATAGCTTCATTCTAGTCTTTAAATCAGACACTAATCAGCTGGCTTATTATATCTCAGACTACACCATTAAAATTTTAATATATTTTTCTGGAAACAATTAGCCCAGTCCCACAAATTCATTGGGTTGCAGATATGGATCCAATAATATGGAGGGTGTGGGTGAGTTAAGACTAAGCAAGGATAGCGCACTTATTTCCTGACTCTCTTAAAGAGCTGATCTGATGAAGTCTTCACTCAAGACATACACAAATTTTACAGAAATTCAGATGTAATGTCATTCTCTCACACTAAACTGTCAGTCGGAAGGGCTAAGGAATGATAAAGCTGCCATTCCCAATAGTGAGTGTGTGTATGTGTGTGTATTCTTGCTTGATTAAATCTCTTTCTGGAAGACATCCATCTTTTGTTCAATCTCCAGTGAGCATTTGTGTATTGATTATACTCTGGATGAAAGAACAAAACAAAAACTATTGGATAGTCACAAAAAATTAATGTAAAAGAAGAATGATAAATGGATAAAACAAAAGCAAGATTTTATAGAAAATGACAATATATTTGGTTCCAGCATCTTCAATAATTCTCTTTTTGCATCAAAAGATTATAGTCTATCACCACAATGACCAGTGCCACTGACTTGGAAACACTAATTTGATCTTCCTTCCGCAGATGGACTTTGAAGCAAAAAATGTGCCCAAAATAACATGGTATTGTCACTGCTGTCTTTTAACCTCTCTTTCCCCTTCTATAAACTCTCTATAAAGTACTCTATATTAGTACTCTATATTAGTAAATATGGGAACAGATAAAGGACTACGTGAGACCCCTTCTACCAGCAATTTGTATTCGTTGATGTTCTGGATTAAAGTAGAAACTGTTATTAGATAAAGCATTATGTAGTGGATGCCTACTCTTATTCGCTATAAACAGCCTTCCAATATCAAACAGATATTTACTCATAGGATGGCATACAACAGAGATGAAGAAATAGGTAAAAAAAAAAATGGGCCATAAGACCAAATACCAGGTTCTGGGGAAATGTCATTATATCACTCACAATGTTTAGAGGTATTTTCACTAACTGTGCTGGTACGGCTGTACCAGAAGCTCCAAATTTATTTGCTTTGTATTGAGTGTTTGCTTGCAGTCCTAGGTTTCAGGGGTTCTGCAGAAAGGTGGCTTCCTTTGGTTGCAGTCGTAGGGCAAGTCACCTGTCCATCATCGTTAAGTTTTGGTTCCGCCCCTTGCTCAGAGCAATTGGGAAGGGAAAGGAGCCATTTTTAGTTAATCTCAGCAAGGAAAGCTAATGTACAGGACGTGTGCAAGCTTCCCTTGTACAAAAGCTTCAACCCTTAAGACTTTCCGGGAGAGAACAGTCTTAAGAGCCTCCAAAGATTCTAAAGATTTCCAGGGAAACAGCCCTAAAGCTTTGAAGAATTTTGGAGGGTAACAGTTTGGAAAACCAAAGAACTCCAGCTGGAGAATATCTAAGCCTTTACTGGTAGGTCCACTCAGTGTTCGAGACGCAGTTCGACTCGGTAGCGGAGCCCACATCAGTAAGGGTTAGATTACAGTTAGCCTGGGAGAAGTTAAAAAGGGGATTTTCCTTTAAAGTAAAGAAGTTATTGAAGACAGTTGCCTGTCCTTCGTGGGCAAGTTTAGGAAGCCACCAGTTGCATAAAAGCCTGGAAGCATTTGGTTAACTTTATTGAAGACAAGAAAAGTTTCTGTTTGATTCTTCATTAATAAAGGACTTTGTTATACTTCACAAGCCATCTAAAGATCATTTGTGGTGGAAAACCTCTGAGAACTTCTCTTTGGGCCCCCTGGCTTCCCACTGGGCAAAGGTTGCATGTCCTGTTCTAAAGGAAGTTCTTTACAGGCCCAGCGCGCAACAGAACCCTAACGCTTCCTCAGTTATGATATATGTCAACAATGTTCTTCAGCATTCTACATACAAACAGGCAAGTCTCTAAACTAGAGGATAAATGAACATCAATTAAACACTAGGAACAGGAATGCATAAGAAAAACAGTCACGAAATATTTCAGTCTTCCTGGGATACTCCATCATGGGCAGTTTTTAAATAATAAAGTGACAAAAGAAAATTGAAAAGAGAAACAGCATGTTGGAATATATCCACATACTAGTTCAGACCATCAATAGTGTATTGAACAGAGACATGATAATGAGATCCAACGCTTGATCAATAAGAAAAGAAAAGCCTTCCAAATATGGCAAAGAGACTGCAACTCTGATTGGAAGACAATCATACTCGGTCATGAGTAAGAGCTGGTGATGATGATAATAATGATAAGATAGAAATCATGAAGTGGGCATGTGGCAAAATATCAAGCAACACAATACAAAATACACTGTTGTATTTGCAGTGGCCATAACTTTATTGTTTACATCCTTTGCAGCTAGACAATGAATGTATAAATCTAATATGTTTGTTGGAGGAACCCCATGGTGGCAGTAAATAGGATCCACATGAGTGTTCTCCAATGTGAACAAGGGGACAATCCATCCAAATTGTAACAAAGAAACACTGAAAACAGAGCAACAGTCACCAAGTACCAAATATAGCCCATTTTCAGCCATCTGCTAAAGCTGGAAAAAAGAGGAAAAGGCATAAAGCAATGTCTGCAATGGTGGCCAATAGCACAGCTTGGCTTTGCGCGCACACACACACGCGTACACACACACACACACATATGCATATACAGTATACTCCCAGACCTAATCAGAGACTTTTTCAGTTTGCCTCACCAATGGCCTTTCCTGGCTGCCACTAACTTTAATTGATTTAATTGATAATGCTACCCCTCTATTCCGCTTTGGTTAGACCACACCTGGAATATTGTGTCCAATTCTGGGCCCCACAATTCAAGAGAGATATTGACAAGCTGGAATGTGTCCAGAGGAGGGCGACTAAAATGATCAAGGGTTTGGAGAACAAGCCCTATGAGGAACGGCCTAAGGAGCTGGGCATGTTTAGCCTGAAGAAGAGAAGGCTGAGAGGAGATATGATAGCCATGTATAAATATGTGAGAGGAAGCCACAGGGAGGAGGGAGCAAGCTTGTTTTCTGCTTCCCTGGAGACTAGGACACAATGGAACAATGGCTTCAAACTACAAGAAAGGAGATTCCATCTGAACATGAGGAAGAACTTCCTGACTGTGAGAGCCGTTCAGCAGTGGAACTCTCTGCCCCGGAGTGTGGTGGAGGCTCCTTCTTTGGAAGCTTTTAAACAGAGGCTGGATCTGGCCATCTGTCAGGGGTGATTTGAATGCAATATTCCTGCTTCCTGCAGAATGGGGTTGGACTGGATGGCCCATGAGGTCTCTTCCAACTCTAGGATTCTATGATTTACTATAATGGTCAGTCATGCTCAATGCAAGGTCTCCTGGGAGAAAAGATCTGATGTTAGGAACAAGATGATGTCCCTTGCACTTCTGTATCACCTTCCCAGACAGCAAGCCAGACTCTGGATATGCCTGAAATCTCCTACATACTGCAGTGCTATACACTTAACTGCCCTCAAAGATGATTTGGAAGTTTCAGTTGGCACAGAGTGCACCTTCCTCAATGCTAATTCTGTACCAGCTCTACTGGCTGTCAGTGCAATCCAAGATGCTGATAATTACGTTTAAAGTCAGAAATGGCTTTGGACTAATTTATTATACTGGAAATCATGTGACTTCTGTGGCCATTAATATCTATCTTAGATGTAGAGGTAGCCCACACATCCTCCAGGACCAGCAACCACATTTCTTGTGTGTCTTCACTGTATGTCCTCTTTTTAGATCAGAGTGACCGCATTTCCGTATACAAACCCACACAATCTCTTCGTTCATCTGGAGAGGCCCTGCACACGATCCCACCTGCATCGCAAGAACGATTGGTGGGAACGAGGGACAGGGCCTTCTCGGTGGTGGCCCCATGACTCTGGAACTCCCTCCTCAAGGACATCAGGCATGCCCCAACGTTGGCAGTCTTTAGAAGGAGCTTGAAAACGTGGATGTCCCAGTGTGCTTTCTCAGAATAAGGAATCCCAAGCAATATGTCCCAAATGCACTTTATGAGAGATTTAGGATTGTCTGCACACCCACTTACCCCCCCAAAATATCCATCCTTTTTCACTTGGACATGCCCAACATTTTTAAAATTTTAATCATTACATTTGGCCCTGCCACAGGTTTTTAAATGCGCCATCATATTATTGTTCTGGCCCAACTTACCTGTCCGAACATATCTCCCCTTATGAACCATCAAGGACCTTGAGATCGTCCAGGGAGGCGCTGCTCTCGGTCCCGCCTTCGTCTCAGGTACGTTTGGCGGGGATGAGAGACAGGGCTTCTCAGCGGTGGCCCCCCGGCTATGGAACGCCCTCCCTAGAGAGATTAGATCTGCTCCCTCCCTCCTCACATTTCGGAAGCAAGTCAAAACATGGCTGTTTGAGCAAGCGTTCTCAAACACGGACATGGATAAATGATATAGGAATGGACGATTGACAATGGAACTGGACAATGCTTGACAATAAGGAGACGCTAATGATGTTGTTATTGTTGTTGTGGTTTATGTAATTGAAATGTTTTAAAATGTTCTGTGATACTGTGTATACTGTTTTGTTGGAAACCGCCTTGAGTCGCCAATAGGCTGAGAAAGGCGGTATACAAATACAGTAAATGAATAAATAAATAAATATTGTTTTGCTTTGTTTATGAATTATTTATTGTTGTATTGTTGTTGTTGTGTTTTATTGATGTATTTGGGCTCGGCCTCTTGTAAGCCGCACCGAGTCCTGCGGGACTAAATAAAGGTATTATTATTATCATTATTATTATTATTATTATTATTATTATTACACCTCTTGACCTCTATGTATTATTATTATTATTATTATTACACCTCCTGACCTCTATGTACATATTCTTACATTTTCTAGCATGCATATCAATGCTTTGTATTCCTCTTCAATGCACACCAAAGCAGTCAGAGCTTCCAGAAAAGAAATCCAGCCCCTTCAATAGTTCCATGTGTCGCAGTGCAAGCACTTATAGTACTTTATGCAACCATGTAAACTGAAGGTACAGAATTTGTTATTAAAATAGAATGCCTCTAAAAATAATAACCAGTACATCACATCTTGTCACATCACTTGTGAAATGCCATCCCTACTAATAACTGTCCTTATCTCGTGTAATTGATGCCTTTTGCTACCTGTAGCATAATGACTGGCTTGTTCACTAGATTTTTTTTTTTTAAAAAAAACCCACTAATGGCAGAAGAGCATAAATGCAGTAATTGGACAATCAAGTATTTCATCTGTAAGATGAATATAGAAGGAAGCATATAAAGCACTTCCATTCAATAAAAGATAGAAAAAATAACTCACTTAATGTTCTGTCATCTCTTTCTCACTCAGAAGTGTTCCACTCAAGGTAGCTCATCATGTAAAGCATTGTGTGCTTTTTCTTTCTATATTAGTGGCATTTCCCTGTGCTGCTCCTACAGTGAATATTCAGAGACATTAGGAGACGTTTCTAGATAAATTTGGGATGTTTTAATATAATGTATATACTGTATATATAAAAATGAAAGCACGGCCTTTAGCAGCTTCAGAACAAAAATAATCTTTAACCAATAGACTTTGGTATGTCCTATTCCTCTATTCATCTGTTCCAATCAAACATGAAATACTCAGGATTTTCACAGAAGAATGTCAATGGAAATTACTTTGTCGAATCTATTTAAACTCAAAAGCTATATTAAGTGAAAAACGTTTTAAACATGTCTTTGGCATTTCTCATGCTCTCTACATAATTCCAAAGCACACAAAATATTCTATTGCTATGTGGCTTCACACTGACTCCAACTTATGGCTAACCTATTTTAGGGCAATCTTTGCAGATTCATTTAAAGAAGGTTTGCCATTGCCCTTTTCTTCAGCTGTGAACGTCTTGCCCCAATTCACCCAATGGGTTTCTGTGCTGAGTAGCAATTCAAACAGTGGTATCCCAGAGTCCAAGTCCAGCACTCAAACTGGTGCACCAGGTTGCTTCTCTGGGAAAGTCTCTTCCATCTAAAACCAAGTTTCATCACGGTTTATTTATTTACCTTACTTATATACCGCTGTTCTCAGCCCGAAGGATGAAATATGGTGTGTTTCCTTATTGGTATATTAGAAATCTAACATTCTAACCACTGCACCTCAGATTTCCTGTTCAGGAGCAAAGTTCAGCTGTAGTATTTCTGTATCTCATGATTAGTTTGAACTTTGATGATTGTGCTGGTACAGCTGTACCAGAAGCTCCCACTTTATTTGCCTTGTATTAAGTGTTTGTTTTCAGCCCAAGGCTTGGGATTCTACAGAAGGGTTAAAGTTTGCAGTTATAGGGCAAGCTACCTGTCCATCATCATTAGGTTCCTTAGTTCCGCCCCCTTTTGGGTTTTGAGAAGGGAAGGGAGCCATTTTCAGTCAGTCACACACAAGGAAGCTAGTCTATAGGACGCAGACCACCTTGTCCCGTAGGAAAAGCTTCATTCCTCAAGATCATCCGGGGACCATCCGGTGATCATCTGGGGATCATTCAGGGAAATAGATACAGAAGGAAAGGATCCCAAAGGCTCTGGCTGAGAGCTCACAGCCTCTCAGCACCAGAGGGGAAAACAGCCCTGAAGGTTCCCACAGAACAGCATTATAGAACCACGGAATTCCAAATGAAATGTCTTCAAGCCTTGGCTGGTAGGTTTACTCGATATCCAAACGCATTTGGTATCGGTAGTAATACCCAGACCAGCGAGACCCAGATGATAGACAGCCTGGGAGAGATTATAAAGGGTTCTTCCTCATGCTGAGAAAGTACAGTTAATCCAAGTCAGTGCCAGTCTCTTAAAGACTAGAATAAGAAAGCCTTGAAGTGTTGTTTGAAGATTTGTTATTTCCTTAATAAAGACTTTGTTGTTCCATTAAAGACTCTAAAGACCATCACTTCAGGAAATCCCTAAGAATCTCTCTTTGAGGCACCCCGGCTTCCCACTGGGTTTAAAGTATACGTCCTATAGAATAAAGACAATTTGTTCAGACCCAGTGCGCGACAGAACAATGATTATGGATGTGTTTGTGATCTTGTTATTGTTCTTAATGGGCCACAATCAAAAGAAGTTTTGGGTGTGCTGGTAGAGAATGACAACACTTGTGGGCACACATCTCAAGGACATCATATTGGGAAAGGCAGCGGCAGGGTGCTAATGCCAGCCTCAGAAGATCTGCTTCTTCATCCCTCTAGGCATCTGAAAGTTTGTACAACCCATGGCTGAACTGTAAACTGTGCTATGGGCCAGATGGCATTACCCTAATCATAAAAGATATTTGCTATCAGTAGCCAAAATAGTTCATTAACACAATTTGTAGTGTGATGTGTCAAGAGGGGAACTCAACTACTAAAAGCAGCTCCAGCTGTCATTTTTTTCTAATTATGATACTTAAAAAAATCTTTTTGCACACATACCAATCATCTTCTGTTTTCTTGGATCCATTTATTTTTGAATAAAACACACATTAGGGTTTCTGATTGACACTCACGTAAATTAGAATCACATTTTTCTCGATGAATGTAACTTAAGTAAAATAGTATGAACAATTCTTTTGCATGAAAAAAAAATCATCACAATGAGGCAGTACTGTTAAATGAAGCCCTGAATAAATACTACGCCCTAGATCAGAATTTCCTATTTAAATGGTAATTTAAAAGCTTGAGCCCAATATTTTAACACCAGAGTCTCTGGAAACATTTGGGGGACTATCTATAGTATGTAAGCATTTTATTTTTGGCATTTCATAGAATATATAGAATAGGTAATTGGACTTCTGTCAGTGTCTTCAGCAGTTTCACATACTACTATTTTTATCGCAAAAATCACCTAGAAGATTTATGCCACCTTAAAATCTAGGGCACTTCCAGACAGCACTGAATCATAGGTTTTAAACAGGGGCAAAAAATCCCAGGACTTCAGTAGAGGTCCACATGCTGACCTGTCGGTCAGGGGATTTCTGCCTCCATTGTCCAGACTTGATGCTTTGCTGTGAGATTTAGAGGTTCCCAAGATGGCCACTGTGAGACTTCCACCAAAAACCTTGGCAGGGTTTTAAAAAAACCCCTGAGATGCAGCTATGCAGATATGGGGAGGTCCAGATCTGTGTATCATTGCAAAAGTTCCATTCTTTGCCTTGGCCAGAGAAACTGTGCCTTCCACACATTTCATGAAGTTTCTGGCAAACAAACAAAGTTTTCTGTATTGTCGAAGGCTTTCATGGCTGGAATCACTGGGTTGTTGTAGGGTTTTTTTGGGCTATATTGCCATGGTCTAGAGACATTCTCTCCTGACGTTTCACCTGCATCTATGGCATGTAACCTCTTACGAGAGAGAATTCACACCATCCGCAAAGAACTCGTAAACTCAGCACCTCCATATCAACATCGGCCAGAGGATGAATTCCCAGGACTGGGACAAAATAGACAACCTCGCTTACAGGAAAATGGAGAAAAACATGGCTGTCCACACCAACAGACAAAAACAATTCCACAAATGCCAAAAGCAACAGCTGAAACCAAAACTGGATACATCGCCTAATCAAGGTGGTCAGTTGAAACATTCACACCTAGCTCCAACAGACAAGAGTCCTTTGTCTCACCCTGGTCATTCCACAGATATATAAACCCTTTTTCCTAGTTCCAACAGACCTCACTGCCTCTGAGGATGCTTGCCATAGATGCAGGCGAAACGTCAGGAGAGAATGCCTCTAGACCAAGGGTCCACAAACTTTTTAAACAGAGGGCCAGGTCACAGTCCCTCAAACTGTTGGTGGGCCGGATTATAATTCGAAAAAAACATGAATGAATTCCTATGTACACTGCACATATCTTATTTATAGTCCAAAAAACATTTTAAAACAATACAATAATTAAAATTAAGAACAGTTTTAACAAATATAAACTTATTAGTATTTCAATGGAAAGTGTAGGCCTGCTTTTGCCTGATGAGATAGGAATGTTGTTGTTATTGTATGTTTTCAAGTAGTTTCATACTTAGGTTGACCCTGAGTGAGGGTCGGGTAAATGACCTTGGAGGGCCGCATCCGGCCCCCGGGCCTTAGTTTGAGGACCCCTGCTCTAGACCATGGCCATATAGCCTGAAAAAACCTACAACAACCCAAACAAAGTTTTCGCCTTCTACTCAAGTGTCACCTTCTTTTTAGGAACTGACCAATCAGAAATGCACATCTTAAACCCGAATACAAACCTAGATAAAAAATCCTGTGATTTCCAATTGCAGGGAAATACAGACATTCAAAGATATTTGGCTCAAAACCGAGATATTCCCGCACCTGGAGATCTTGTGGTTTTTGCCTTTTGTAGCAATTGCTTCCATGTTTGCAGGAAACAGCAAAACACAAACAAAAAAAGGAAACCACCTTCCTGTTTGCTGCAGAAGCTCCTGATGTAAAGGTACTGTCTGTATGGGCCCCTAGTTTAATCTGAAAGAATAACACTGTTTTGAGAAATAACTTGCAGGGCACCATTATTTATTCCCATTTCATGTCTTTTTAGAGCAGTGGTTCTCAACGTTCCTAATGCCGTGACCCCTTAATACAGTTCCTCATGTTGTGGTGACCCCCAGCCATTACATTTTTTTCATTGCTGCCCTGTTTACCTCTCCAAACGTATTCTCCCTTACGAACCATCAAGATTATTAAGATCGTCTGGAGAGGCCCTGCTCTCGGTCCCACCGGCCTCACAGGCGTGGCTGGTGGGGATAAGGGACAGGGCCTTCTCAGTGGTGGCCCCGCGACTCTGGAACTCTCTCCCACCGGAGGTCAGAACCGCCCCGTCTATCCTGACATTTAGGAAACGGGTGAAGACGTGGTTGTGGAGACAGGCTTTCAATGAATGAGACAACACCCTAGGATTTTGGATGGAAGATGATGTATATTTGATTTTAATATGACGACTGACCACCGTAGTGTTAAATATATTGTTATTTTAAATGTGTTACTGTAATTGTGAACTATGATATTTTACTGATTGTATGTGTTTTTATGGTTGGAAACCGGGCTGAGTCCCTCAATGAGGTGAGAAGGTCGGTATAGAAAACTTTGAAATAAATAAATAAATAAATAAATAAATAAATGTAATTTTGATACTGTTATGTATTTATTTACTTCGCTTGTATACCGCTCCTCTCAGCCCTTAGGCGACTCGTTATGTATCGTTATGTAAATATCTGATATGCAGGATGTATTCTAATTCACTGGACCAAATTTGGCACACAGCATGTTGAACTCTACCAATGATGGAATTGGACCAAACCTGGCACACAGAACTCCCATGACCAACAGAAAATACTGGAATAGTTTGGTGAGCATTGACCTTGAGTTTTGGAGTTGTAGTTCACCTACACAAGGGTTTAACCCAGTGGTTCTCAACCTTCATAATGCCGCGACCCTTTAATACAGTTCCTCATGTGTGGTGACCCCCAACCATAACCCTAACATTATGAATCGCCATGTAAATAATGATCTGCAGGATGTATTTTCATTGACTGGACCAAACTTGGCATGAATATTCAGTATGCCCCAATGTGAACACTGGTGAAGTTCGGGAAAAATAGACCTTGACATTTGGGAGTTGTATGTAGTTGCTGGGATTTATAGTTCACCTACAACCAAAGAGCATTCCGAAGCCCACCAACGATAGATTTAGGCCAAACTTCCCACATAGAACTCCCATGACCAACAGAAAATACTGGAAGGGTTTGGTGGGCATTGACCTTGAGTTTTGGAGTTGTAGTTCACCTACATCCAGGCAGCACTGTGGACTCAAACAATGATGGATCTGGACCAAACTTGGCATGAATATTCAGTATGCCCCAATGTGAACACTGGTGAAGTTCAGGGAAAATAGACCTTGACATTTGGGAGTTGTGTGTAGTTGCTGGGATTTATAGTTCACCTACAACCAAAGAGCATTCCGAAGCCCACCAACGATAGATTTAGGCCAAACATCCCACACAGAACTCCCATGACCAACAGAAAATACTGTCTTTGATGGTCTTTGGCGACCCCTCTGACATCCCCTCGCGACCCCTCCAGGGGTCCCGACCCCCAGGTTGAGAACCACTGTTTTAGAGTAACACATTAACAAGGGAGCGGGTTGTAAATAAATAAAAATAACAAATTAACAATTAATCATTCATGCATTGATATTTAAATAATGAGTAAAGCATAATGCACCTAACAATTATGTTTTGTTGCTGTTTTCTAAAAAAACACACATTTTTCCTGGTTGTTAAAGGGCTAGGCAAAGAAGTGCCCACCCCTTCCTTTGAAGCAATACAAGTGGCATCCTGTATGAGAGTGGAGGTGCATGAACAAAAAGACAGTATCAATGTTGATTCTACTTTTCTATACACGTATTATCTGAGTCACCAGCAGTTGCAATGATCTCAGTGGACAATCACCAGTGATGAAATTCCAGCATCACAGTCTTCGCTGTTGATCTTGACAATGAGAAGAAGTTGGTATTGAAGTATCTGAATTAATAGCCTACGTGATTGGTTGGAGGAGAGTGGCATCACTATGGTGGTAGGCATTGTTTTAGTGAGCCAGCTTAGCTTGAGATCTTAAATGCATTTCTGAGAACTCTCAGCCTTCAAAGTACATTTCCCCTGGAAATTTATCTGTCTTTAACTTCTTGGCCAGAATTAATTTGTCTCTGTGTCAAAATAAAAAAAAAACCCTCTGTATCTTGTTCAGCCTGGAACTCAAGAGGTTTAAAGAGGTTAGTACTAAGGTTGCTCTTACTTTTCCTTTATTACATGCCAATTTAAGCTGCTAGTACTTGTCAGGAACTTTTCTACCTGATAGATACAAGAATTTAACTGGATTCTCCTTTTTCCTTCACTTCACCAAAGAAAATTCTGTGGTTTAAAACTGACATTGGGGCAAAGAAACAAGTCAGTCATCTGTAAAGCACTGTCTGTGGGGTTTCCCTTAATGCAGAGGATCTTGTGGTCACACCTGATTAGCTTTGGAAAGCCCGTTCTAAGAAGTAGTCTGTAATATATTTTAGTTCTGAGGGACATTATATTAAAAGTTTCCTTTCTGTGCTAACTCCTCTTTGTTAAGGCACCTAATGATAATTATGACAGGCTTGTTAATGAAGCTTAGTATAGGAACTTCATTAAGACAATTGAACGGATGAAAACGTTTGGCTGAGTAGAGCTCCATTTTCCTATAAAATGGATGAACTGCTTACCCTCATCACACTTCCATGCAACTCAGTATGTATCAGCATTCTTTGAGTTACTTTCTCATCACATTATAGTTCTGAGGCCCTGCCCACCATCCTTCCCCCTACATTACTTGTTGAAAGAAATCCTTCTCTCTTTGAAATCTCAGTCACCCTCCATACTAACTTGAGATCTCTGAGTATCCTCAGTGTGTCCCTTTGGGATCCTGCTGAGAAGAGAGGAAGGAGGGAGGGAGGGAGGGAGGGAGGGAGGGAGGGAGGGAGGGAGGAAGGAAGGAAGGAAGGAAGGGGGATTAGGTATTTCAGTGTTATTTCTGGCATGCGGGAAGGGGGGGCACAAACTCTGCAACTTAGCTATATGTCTTCTGGGAACAAAGGTGCATAGACACTGTATAATACTTTAGTAATTATATACAAACAAGCCACGAGAATAAAGACGAAGATCCACCCAGAGGAAAAGAGTTCTTGCCATACATCAAGGGAACTACTGACCACATGGGGAAGCTGATGAGGAAACACAACATACAAACTATCTACAGACCCACCAAGAAAATCCAACAAATGCTACATTCAGCAAAGGACAAGAGGTATCCTCTCGCTTCTGTAGGAATCTACCGTGTACCATGCAGCTGTGGACAAGTCTACATAGGGACCACCAAAAGCAGCATTGTCCAAGCATGAATCAAGGAACATGGAAGGCACTGCAGACTACTTCAACCAGAGAAGTCAGCCATAGCAGAGCACCTGATGAACCAACCTGGACACAGCATATTATTTGAGAACACAGAAATGCTGGACCACTCTCTCAACCACCACCTCAGACTACACAGAGAAGCCATTGAAATACACAAGCATGTGGACAATTTCAACAGAAAGGAGGAAACAATGAAAATGAACAGTTGCCTGTCCTTCGTGGGCAAGATTATTAAGCCACCAGTTGCATAAAGCTTGGAAGCATTTGTTTAGCTTTATTGAAGACAAGAGAAGTTTCTGTTTGATTGTTCATTAATAAAAGACTGTTATACTTCACAAGCCATCTAAAGATCATTTATGGTGGAAAACCTTTGAGAACTTCTCCTTGGGCCCCCTGGCTTCCCACTGGGCAAAGGTTGCACGTCCTGTTCTAAAGGAAATTCTTTACAGGCCCAGCGCGCGACAGAACAGTATAGATTAGTAACATTAAAAATTATAATGAGTTAAGTTGCTCAAAGAAACAGCTATCCAGATACAGTTGCATATTAAAAAATGAACGCAATATGCACCAAATATACTGTAAACACAGTACAAACCTAAGTTTCATCTACGAAAATGTGCTCTCTTCAAAGTTTGTCATGCTTGAACTTAAAAGGCACAAAAAATACTCAGGAATCTATATAAGAAGTGTGATTTTAAAATTATCTTAACTATAATTTCATAAAGACGGTGGACCTGGGCAACAATTAGCAAAGGTTAAGAGGCTTAGAGAGGAGGCTTGTTGATCAGCATAACAGAGAGATCGAGCAGATAAATTGACACATTAAAAAGGAGCCGTAGGTTTCAGAATTAAGCATTGGTTGAACTGTTCTCATTAAAAGACAAGCATTAATGAATATTCATTCTATAAATCATGAGTGTTTGGCTTAGAGTTTGTCAGCTGTTTGCACATCCTACACAATTACTTTAAGAGTTTTATGGATTCAGTTCCATCTGGTGCAAAAATTTCACTTGTGTCTCGTATTCTGAATTCAGGAGAGTACATTGTGATCAGCTTCCCAGCATTTTAGCATAACATTTATCTTTCAAACAACACAGCTTATCTGTTTTTTAAAATGATGTTCACAGGAAATGTTTTCAAACGTGACATATCTTTTTTTTAACCAATTGTGGTCTGCCATTTGATATAGCTTAAACTATGTAGACTGTGAGGACATGTTTACTCATCAGACACAATGAATTCAATAAAATGTCCTACCAAAACATAGAAAGTTGACACTCTAAGTATGCTTTCACTCTCTGAATTCTGTAAAATTATTTGGGAGTCAGAAAAATGAAGAAAATTTATGTAAGGAAAGTGCATTGTTGAAGGCTTTCATGGCCGGAATCACTGGGTTGTTGTAGGTTTTTCCGGGCTGTATGGCCATGTTCTAGAGGCATTCTCTCCTGACGTTTCGCCTGCATCTATGGCAAGCATCCTCAGAGGTAGTGAGGTCTGTTGGAACTAGGAAAAAGGGTTTATATATCTGTGGAATGACCAGGGTGAGACAAAGGACTTTTGGCTGCTGGAGCTAGGTGTGAATGTTTCAACTGGCCACCTTGATTAGCATTTGATTGCCTGGCAGTGCCTGGAGCAATCTTTTGTTGAGAGGTGATTAGATGGCCTTGTTTGTTTCCTCTCTGTTGTTGTCGACAATTTCAACAGAAAGGAGGAAACCATGAAAATGAACAAAATCTGGATACCAGTATTAAAAAAACTCTAAAATTGCAACAGCACAACAACAGAGAGGAAACGAACAAGAACGTCTCATCACCTCTCAACAAAAGTTTGCTCTAGGCACTGCCAGGCAATCAAATGCTAATCAAGGTAGCCAGCAACTTTAGTGTCAAACAGGTACACCTTATGTAGGGAGAAAGAGTGCTTGAATCTTAAAATATCTGTTTTGCAATTAATACAGATGACAATATGCGAAAACTGATAGGAAAACACGGACTTGACTTCAAAGCACTACAAATAATAGAACAAATACATTTTAACTTCAAACCTGCCCATTACAAGGGTTCAATGTAGAGTAGAAAAGTTAAAATTGCAAGCTTTAAAAAAAATTACATCACCCTTTTCAACATTTTAGCAATATAGTCAGCCCTACATATCTACTATTATTATCCTTAAAACTAGATACCCACTGGTTTTGTCTGCCACCCAACATGTCACCATAAACAAGACTTGTAATAGTTGCTCCCGGCTACAATCATAAACATGCTATTTTAATAAAACTGAGTGGTGATAACAAGGACACATAATTCATAGGAAGAATAATGTCAGTGCTAGTATGATTTGATACTAAAAACTAAGGATATTTCATTTTCTCACCTTTCACTTGTAAAAGAGATTAGCAATTCAAGGTGGCTGTCAAAATCAAATTAAAAACTGTAAAGTACATGCAGTCCCCAAGTTACAAACGAGATAGGTTCTGTAGGTCTGTTTTTAAGGAGAATGTCTATGTAGCTTGAAACAGATACATTTTAAGTGTAACTCAAACCATACACACACACACACACACAAACACACGGTAGAGCAGGGGTCCTCAAACTAAGGGATTGTGGCGCAGCTGGCTGAGTGTCAGCTGCATTAAGATCACTCTGATCAAAAGGTCATGAGTTCAAAGCCAGCCTGGGTTGGAGTGGGTTTCCAACCAATTGTGTAGCCTGTTGTCGACCTTTGCAACCCGAAAGACAGTTGCATCTGTCAAGTAGGAAAATTAGGTACCACCTTAAAGTTTGGGGAGGCTAAATTAACTAATTTATGAGGCCATAAAAAAGACTCCAGCAAAGCACTCCAGCAAAAGCATGCGGGGAATGCGGAAGTACTTCATCAGCGTCACAGATGGACGATGAAAGCGACAGCTCCCCTGGCAGCCAGAGAAAGTTAAATAGCCTCTGTCTATGTCTGTATATGTTTGTATGTCAAAAATTGGCATTGAATGTTTGCCATATATGTGTACACTGTAATCCACCCTAAGTCCTCTGCGGGGTGAGAAGGGCGGAATATAAATGCTGTAAATAAATAAATTTAGCCCCGAGGCATTGCCTGCCTTAATTCTTCGAGTCCCTGTTGTTAGTATTCTAGGTGTCTAGCGCTGCGTCGGAGACTCCATATTATCCGACATTTTTGTTTATCCGTTTTGCCAGCCTGTTTATGTCGGAAAGGTGAGACTCTACTGTGTGTGTATATATATATACATAGAAAGAGAGAGAGAGAGAGAGAGAGAGAGAGAGGTTTGAATGGCATAGGGAAGGGTTAACACCACTGTACTGTTTATTTTTCTGTTAGTGTTATGAAGTGTTATATATAGAGAATATGGGGGGGGGGGGCTAACATATATTTGGCTGAAATTACACCACTTAAGATATACTTGTTCCGACTACAAATTCACCTTCTGTTCTGTCGCGCGCTGGGCCTGTAACAGCTGTCTTTTCTATAGGACGTATACTTTAAGCCCAGCGGGAAGCCAGGGGTGCCTCAAAGAGAGATTCTCAGGGATTTTTTCTGAAGTGATGGTCTTTAGAGTCTTTAATGATACAGCAAAGTCGTTATTATGGAAGAAACAACAAGTCTTCAATGGTTCAAACAACACTTCAAGGCTTTCTTAGTCTAGTCCTCAATGGACTGTTAGCCGACTTCAATTAACTGTACTTTTTCTGTAGAAAAAACCCCTTTTTAACCTCTCCCAGCCTGTTTACAATCTATGCCTCATCGGTGTGGGTCCTACTACCGATTCCAAATGTGTCTGGGTATCGAGTAGACCTACCAGCCGAGGCTTGTAGATATTTCAGATGGAGTTCCGTGGATCTGTAGTGCTGTCCTCCCTCAGAGAATTCTTTGAAAACTTCAGGGCTGTTTTCCCTCTGATTGCTGAGAGGCTGTGAGCTCTCCGCCAGAGCCTTGGGACATTTCCCCTGGAATTTCTGTTTCCCCGGATGTTCTTGAGAAAAGAAGCTTTTCTACGGGACGAGCTGGTCTACGTCCTATAGTTTCGCTTCCTTATGAGAGAGTGCCCAAAAAAAATGGCTCCTTTCCCTCCCAGAGCCCTGAACAAGGGGCGGAACCAAAGCTTAATTATGATTGACAGGAGGCCGGAACTATGACTGCAAACAGATAACAGAAAGAAAATAAAGTTGGCGCTCCTGGTACAGCTGTACCAGTACAGCTTCAGAACAAACCTACAGAACCTATCTTGTTCAAAATTTAGGGGCTTACTGTATATGTAATTGTGAGCAACATATACAACTTATACAGGGTTGTTCATATTTCTGTCCCTTCAGAACACTGTTTAATAGTCTTAACAGTTCAGTCAACAGAATATTAAATCACTCGCTCTGAGCATTTTTCAAAGTCCATTAGTTCAAAGATAATCAAACTGAAAGAAGGCAAGCTGGAGTTAGCCTAAGAAACAGCTGTCTTTTATATACTTTCAATTATAACAGATACACAAAAATGCAAAGATTAACAGATAAAGGCCCATATAAAAATAATAAAGAGAAATATTTGTTTAGCAGAATTCTGTAGCTTTCTGTGAAATACAAACAAGGTATTAATACCGATTTGCTTCCAGTAAGTACTTTCAACAAGGCTATAATAAATAATTTTTGAAGTTTCCTTAATATACGCCTTAAAGGATTTCTTCCTGACATCAGTACATTTTGCAGACATATTGAAGCAGATTCAGTGTTGCCAATATCCAACTACGAGCTTAAGGCAAAATAAGCCCAAAGTGTAAAAAGATACAGAAATACAGAAAGCTAATTTAGAAGTTTGGAAATTCAAATGACTGCTCTAGAATAAATGCATTCATATGAATAACTACAAATCATTGAGTGATTAAATGTTTCCTTCATTAAAAATGATTAAAGACAAAAAATGATGTCCTTCTGTGGATCAGTTCCTTTTACTTCTACAGTAGTCATCACTAACCACCTCTTCACACAGGGCATTTTTGCCTGGTTTTGCCCAAAGTTGGGGGGAAACGCCATGACTACGGGGAGGAAAGTCCCCAATTCCCCATGTGATGACGAGCCACCCTGTGTGCCTTGCCTTTTGCAGGCAACTGCCGGCACAATGGTATGGCCCAAAAGGGCCGTGCAAAGCGGTCCTTAAATACATCTTTCTTCAAGTCTGCAGAACATTTTAGTAGGCCAAAAGAGAAAGCAATGACAAGGTGCTTGAGACACTTTACAGATGGGTGAAGACCTTTCAGACTACACTTTTATTTCTGTATGTACCCTTTGGGCTTAGTATTTTTTTTGTTTATGCAAATCAGTTAACACACACACACACACACACACACACACACACACACACACACACATATATATATATATATATATATATATATATAACACCTAGTTTTAAAAATAACTGAATTTAAATGTATTAATACTCCCTGTTCTGGTACAGCTGTACTAGGAGCTCCAATTTTGTTTACTTTGCATTGAATGTTTGTTTGCAGTCCTAAGTTTCAGGGACTCTGCAGATAGGTGGCTTCTTTTGGCTGCAGTCATAGGGCAAGCCATCTGTCCATCATCATTAAGTTTTGGTACCGCCCCTTGCTCAGGGCAATTGGGAAGGGAGCCATTTTTTAGTTAGTCTCAGCAAGGTAAGCTTATGTATAGGATGTGTGCAAGCTTCCCCTGTACAAAAGCTTCAACCTTTATGAATATCCAGGAAAACAGCCCTAAAGACCAAACAACTCCAGCTGGAGAACATCTACCGCCTTGCTGGTAGGTCCACTCAGCATTTGAGAAGCAGTTCGACCCAGTAGCGGAGCCCACATCAGTAAGGGTTAGATTACAGTCAGCCTGGGAGAAGTTAAAAGGGGATTTTCCTTTTAAAAAGAAGTTATTGAAGATAGTTGCCTGTCCTTCATGGGCAAGATTAGGAATTCACCAGTTGAGTAAAAGCTTGGAATCATTTGCTTAACTTTACTGAAGATAAGAGAAGTTTCTGTTTGATTGTTCATTAATAAAAGACTTTGTTGTACTTCTCAAGCCATCTAAAGACTGTTTGAGGTGGAAACCTCTGAGAACTTCTCCTTAGGCCCCCCTGGCTTCCCGCTGGGCAAAGGTTGCACATCCTGTACTAAAGACAATTATTTACAGGTCCAGCGCGTGACAGAACACTCCCTACTCATTATTAATTTTTAAAATCCTTCCACTCAAAACGCTGGTTATTATAATGCACACACATAATATGTTTAGCGCTGTAATGTCAATATTCTAAAAATTCAGAGGACACTGAGGGCCTAAAAGAAAATGACTTTTCAGGCTGCTTTCTGCTCTTTGTCCACCCTTGTCCTAGGTATTGGACTGGGGAGGTAGAAATACAGATCACATGGAGGCCAGTAATGTGTTGTGCAATCAGTTTGCCTGCGGCAGAAAAAGAAACATAATAGAGTCCCATGAAACTTCAAAAACCACAACCTTCACTGACAATGTTTTTTTAAAAAAATTCAGAGTAGCTGGCTCTTTGCGTTGCATCAACTTTTTGCATCTAAGATGCTCCTTACCCCTCACTATGTATTCTTCTGCCTTAAGATGTGTAGTGCTTTCTCTCACTTCCTTGAGACTTTCTTCCACGACAGTTCTTTCATGTATGTGAAGTTTAGCAGCATTAACCCAACTGCTCTACGACTGCCCTTGTATTGCCTCCAACCTATCTAAGGTACCTGCGCTTCCCAATGCTACACTGAATCTACACTCAGCTTATTACATTTAGGAAGGGATTTCTTTGCAAAGCTGAAGGGAGACAGGAGCAAGGCAAGGAATTAGATCAGTGGTCTCAACCTGTGGGCCATGGCCCAGCAGGAGACCACAAGAATGAACATCTGGTCCATGAATCTTCCCCTCTTAATCTAATTTAATTTAATTTATTTCCGCTCCTTTCCGCAGAGCTAGCCATCTCTGCCCCTTTTAGTACTAATGTTGGAGAGTGGTCCCTGGTCAAAGTGGTTCCCAGTTAAGTGGTCTCTGGTCAAAATGGGCCCTGGTCAAGTGGACCCTGATCAAAATGGACCCTGGTCAAGTGGACCCTGGTCAAAGTGATCCCCAGTCAAGTGGTCCCTGGTCAAAGTGATCCCCGGTCAAAGTGATCCCCAGTCAAAGTGATCCCCAGTCAAGTGGTCCCTGGTCAAAGTGGTCCCTGGTCAACTGGGCCCTGATGAAAATGGACCCTAGTCAAGTGGTCCCTGGTCAAGTGGTCCCTGGTCAAAATGGGCCCTGGTCAAAGTGGGCTCTGGTCAAAGTGATCCCCAGTCAAGTGGTCCCCGGTCAAAGTGGTTCCTGGTCAATTGGGCCCTGGTCAAAATGGGCCCTGGTCAAAATGGGCTCTGGTCAAAGTGGGACCTGGTCAAAATGGTCAAAGTCTAAGTGGGCTCTGGTCAAAGTGGGGCCTGGTCAAAATAGGCCCTGGTCAAAGTGGGCCTTGGGAACCACTGAAATAGATGAACATCTGTTGGCCCTGTTGAGTCCATGAATCAGTCACCAACTTTGCTCCACCAACTGTGGTCACCCAGCACCGAATCCTCTCCCTCTCTCTCCCACTCGCTCCCTCCACACTTCTTATCACTTTGTCACCACCACAAGAAATTGTTCATAGAGTTTTACTGATGTACTTTGAGATTTTGAGAGAAAACATTTTAATCAAATTTCAACAAAATCAAATCCTCAAAAGTCAAACCTGCAAATGGGGAGAGTGAACTGTATTAGTTTATAAAATAATTTCTTTTTTCCATGTATGAAACACAACCAATAGTGAAAAATTAAAACTGAAAGAGAAAAGAAAGTCAAAGAAGCACAAGGTTATAAGTAATTAGCAGGAGCTGCAGAGCCTGGAATATGCTTTTAGCCAAACGCAAACCAGAAAAAGTGAGGAGGTGAAGGCTTTAAGGAATATTAGTGATAAAGATCTGAAACTAGTCACAGTTTTTCATGGCATCAGTGCAAAATAATAGGTTTCTCTGTTGATGGGATGCCTCAGATGTACAGATTCCCTCTTCCCTGGTAGTATTTACAAGAAGGCCAGTTTATGCACCTACTATTGATTCCCTGGTTTTATTTTTTGCTGTAAATGGTGAAATTGATTTCTAGCTTTATTGTTTTTTGTGTTCTATAAATCTTATATGCCACCTTAAGAGAAAACAGAATGAGACATTTTAAAAATAAACGAATAGATACCGTGAATTTCATTATAATGAAAATACTCCAAAACATTGTACACATACTTTAGTTTTTTGTAAGCCATCTCTTCATTATGTCATTTTGGTCTGATAAGCATTCAACTTAAGTCATTTACACTTCGATCCATCACCAATGTTTAGAGTAGAAACCAATTTCAGTGAGTCCCTTAGAATCATAGAATCAAAGAGTTGGAAGAGACCTCATGGGCCATCCAGTCCAACCCCATTCTGCCAAGAAGCAGGAAAATTGCATTCAAATCACCCCTGACAGAAGACCAGATCCAGCCTCTGTTTAAAAGCCTCCAAAGAAGGAGCCTCCACCACACTCCGGGGCAGAGAGTTCCACTGCTGAACGGCTCTCACAGTCAGGAAGTTCTTCCTCATGTTCAGATGGAATCTCCTTTCTTGTAGTTTGAAGCCATTGTTCCGCGTCCTAGTCTCCAAGGAAGCAGAAAACAAGCTTGCTCCCTCCTCCCTGTGGCTTCCTCTCACATATTTATACATGGCTATCATATCTCCTCTCAGCCTTCTCTTCTTCAGGCTAAACATGCCCAGCTCCTTAAGCCGCTCCTCATAAGGCTTGTTCTCCAGACCCTTGATCATTTTAGTCGCCCTCCTCTGGACACATTCCAGCTTGTCAATATCTCTCTTGAATTGTGGTGCCCAGAATTGGACACAATATTCCAGGTGTGGTCTAACTTTAAGTGTGAATGAGATAGTGGTAAAGCACATGATCTATTTGCAAGTGGTCCTAGGGTCAATTCCAAACATCTGGATGTAAGACTGCAAAAAATTGGCCTAAAATTGTAAAGTTGCTTTGAAACAATATCAACAGTTTTGGGTTGGGTTTTTTTTTTCCAATATTGTGGTTCAATATAAGGCAGAATCCTTTTTTCTATTTATTAAAGCTATAAATATGTTGCAATTGGCCACCTTGATTAACATTTAATGGCCTTGCAGCTTCAAAGCCTGGCTGCTTCCAAGCAACATTCTCACCTGCCTCAAACAAACAAGAGTTCTTTCTCCAATCCTGGCGTATAAATAAACCCCACTTGCCTAGTTTCCAATGGACCTCACAACCTCTGAGGATGCCTGCCATAGATGTGGGCGAAACGTCAGAAGAGAATGCTTCTGAAACATGGCCATACAGCCCAGAAAAATTCACAGCAAGCCTTCAACAATACAAATATAATGTTGGTACCTCACTCAGAGGTTTTGCAGAAATAACAGTAGCTCTGGCAGAATGACTTAAGAGACTTAAATGCCATTAAAGAAAACTGTTAATCTTTATCACAACCAATTTGTTATAAGTCACACCCAGGTGTCCTATAAAAGCTTCTGACTCTGCAAATTAAACTGATAATGCTTACTTTAAAGGTATCTAAGCATCAACAGTGCTCTGTAGTCATTAACCTTTTAGGACCAACAGAGTGTGTGTGTGTGTGTGTGTAATTAACTAGAGAAAAATCATTTTTCTTAACACGGTTTTGTAACAGTTGGGACAAAATCATATTTTTATAGTTCCTGATACAGTACACCTATATAATTAAAAATGTAATGTTTGTTTGTGGGATTAATAGAACTCAAAAACCAGTGGGCCAATTGACACCAAATTTGGACAGCATACACCTAACAACCCAATGTATGTCCTTCACTCAAATTTTTTTGATTTTGTTGTAGTTGCTGGGATTTATAGTTCACCTACAATCAAAGAGCATTCTGAACTCCACTAATTATGGCATTGCACCAAACGTGGCATACACGACTCTCATGACCAACAGAAAGCACCAAAGGGTTTGGTGGGCATTGACCTTGAGTTTGGGAGTTGTAGTTCACCTACATCCAGAGAACACTGTGGACTCAAACAATGATGGATATGGACCAAACTTGGCACGAATATTCCATATGCCCAAATATGAACAGAGATGGAGTTTGGGGGAAATAGACCTTGACATTTGGGATTTGTAGTTACTGGGATTTATAGTTCACCTACAATCAAGGAGCGTTCTGAACCCCACCAATGACAGCATTGGGGCAAACTTCCCACACAAAACCCCCATAACCAACAGAAAATACTTAAGGCCATCCAGTCCAACTCTCTTCACCAGGGCAAGAAAATGTAATCAGAGCCCTCCTGACAAAGAGCCACCCAGCCATAGATATAGAGAGATATATACAATTCACACACACAGATATAGCATCATAGATTTGAAAGGGACCCCTAAAGAAAGACTATGATATGTTGCATGTTCCAGAGTAGGCAAACCAGACAATCTCCACATCAACACTGACAAAGAAACAACAAGAAAAACTGTTTACCCACAAGCATAAAAAAATTACATATATTAGAAACCAACACTTTCTCATTACTTTATTTTCCAGGTGACCAGACTGGGCCACAGCAATGCGTGGCAGGGGACAGCTAGTATTTTACTAAATCCATAGGTAGGCATGTTTCATTTAATAATAATTCATTTAATAATAATAGCATTTTTTTAAATTACAAGCCTTTAATTTTTTATTATGTAGCAGAATCAGAAAAATGGCACAACTTCTTAAAAATAAGTTGATCCAGAGAGATAAGCAAGAAACAAATAAATATAAATAATGAAATACAAAAGCAATATTTTTATGACAGTTTTTTAAAGTACAAAGGAAAAGGATTAAAACAATATCTGTTCACTTGCAATAATTCTTTGGGTAAAATATCCCGGAGACAGAAACCACTATTCCATATCTTGCATAAATCAACTGTGCTTAATGCACTCTGATTAGTGATCTGATCCAAATTCTCTGATGCTAATGCAAGCCTGACAAAATCAATATCAAGTAATTTTTAAACCCACACTAAATAGTTACAAAACTAAAAATGCCATGAAATATACTGGGAAATATTAAAATTTACTATGCATAGACAATAACCTGACTGATAAATTTCATTTGAATTTATATGGCCATGTGGAAGATTTAATTTATACAGCTCCTGAAGCTGTTACATAAATATTGGTGAGTATTAAGGTTTGCTTTGCTTTCATGATTCTTTGAAATTTTGCAGTACCTGATCTCTGTTAAAAGTCTGATAAACAAAATAATTCACAATGGTAAGCTGTCCTTTATTTCTCAAAATATCTTTATATTCAAAGCTTTAAAAAAAGACCTGGATTTTAATTAGAAATTTAAAAAACCTACACATAATGGAAAAGGGCATATATAAACTTTTATAAATATTTAAATTAATCATCAAACACAGCAAAACAATTGTTATGTGTGTGTAGAAACCTAAAGCTAATGAGGACGAAACCTGTTTCCACTTTCCATAAACCAATCTAAATAAAGCAAACCCATGGGGTCTCTCCTGGGGCCCATCTACATAAGCCAAATAATACATAGTGCACGTGAATGGACTCCATGGCATCCACATGATGCACAGTGTCAATTTCCACTGATGTCCACCAAGGCCGACTTATACTGTGCTGGTACAGCTGTACCAGGAGCTCCAACTTTATTTTCTTTCTGTTATCTGTTTGCAGTCATAGGGCAGGCCACCTGTCCATCATAATTAAGCTTTGGTTCCACCCCTTGTTCAGGGCTCTGGGAGGGAAAGGAGCCATTTTTTGGTCAGTCTCACATAAGGAAGCTAAACTATAGGATGTAGACCAGCTCGTCCCGTAGAAAAGCTTCTTTTCTCAAGAACATCCAGGGAAACAGAAACAGAAATTCCAAGGAAAAGGTCCCAAGGCTCTGGCTGAGAGCTCACAGCCTCACAGCAATCAGAGGGAAAACAGCCCTGAAGTTTTCGAAGAATTATCTGAGGGAGGACAACATTACAGATCCACTGAACTCCAGCTGAAATATCTTCAAGCCTCGGCTGGTAGGTCTACTCGATACCCAGTCGCACTTGGATTCGGTAGTAGCACCCACACCGATGAGGCATAGATAAAAAGCAGCCTGGGAGAGGTTAAAAAGGGGTTTTTTTCCTACAGAGAAAGTTCAGTTAACCAAAGTCAGGTACCAGTCCATTGAAGACTAGACTAAGAAAGCCTTGAAGCATTGTTTGAACCATTGAAGATTTGTTGTTTGTTCCATAATAAAGACTTTGTTGTATCATTAAAGACTCTAAAGACCATCACTTCAGAAAAATCCCCGAGAACCTCTCTTTGAGGCGCCCCTGGCTTCCCGCTGGGCTTAAAGTATACGTCCTATAGAAAAGTTCAGCTATTACAGGCCCAGCGTGCGACAGAACAGTAGTGTAGCTCCAGTTTGAAACATATCAAAAGGAGGGGTAGAAGAAAAAGCTGGAAAGGATTCAAGGAAGGTGCATTTTATTGAAACACGTGAAAGACCAAAAGGACAGAAAGAAAAAAAATGATAAACAGCCGGCATAAAAACTGTGGTCCTTTTCTACATTTAATCGTCCTTTGGCATTAGAAGGCTTATTTTTGTGATTTGCATCTACATTGTCTTCCCCAAGAGCTGGTCTGAAGCTGTAACAGTTGGAATATTTATTTGATTGTTTATTAGTGTGTCTGTTTTTCTGGGCCATTGGGCCTCATTTTATTTAATTGCTTTAAATTTGTACAGCTTTCAAATCACCTTCCAGTGGGGGCTTTAGAAAATAATAGAAACAAAACCTCCAAACTGCTTGAAGCTTTGCCAATGTATTTTCATTTAATACTGCTCTATCCGGCAAAAGATGCTGGCTAATTCCCTCCTGGACTAGGTTAACAGAAGATGCTCATTTTCACTTTCAATAAACTGTGAAATTTATTTTAACATGTTTTAATTATAAATGGTATTCACAAGGCCTGTATTTGGAGGCAGGCTATTCTCCTCAAAATAATGTGATTTGCAATGCAAGCAGTGTGAATATCCCCCAGTAAAATAGCTTCCAACTTGGTTTCTAATGATGGTTTAAGAGCCCGAAGGGGGAAAAAATCATTGCATGTCTTAATAGAAAGTTTGTTTAATTTACACTTGTGTTTGAAATATTATTATTTAATTGGTTAAATGTTCAGTTCCAATTTTTTTCTTCTTGTTTTCATTTGCCATAAACTTCAACTCAGCGTTGAATCACAGGTTTTAACCAGAGGCAAAATAATCCTAGGACTTCAGAAGAAGTCCACATACAGACCTGTTAGTCCCAGGCTTTCTGCCTTCATTGTCCAGACTTGATGATTTGCTGTGAGATTTAGAGGCTCCCAAAATGGCCGCTATGGTACTTCCGCCAACTTCAGTGGTATTTTTAAAAAGTCAAGATGCAGGTATGTGGAGAATCACTGCAGCAAATAACTGCAAAAGTTCCATTCTTTCTCCTGGCCAGAATCAGAGTTGGAAGAGACCTCATGGGCCATCCAGTCCAACCCCATTCTGCCAAGATGCAGGAATATTGCATTCAAAGCACCCCTGACAGATGGCCATCCAGCCTCTGTTTAAAAGCTTTCAAAGAAGGAGCCTCCACCACACTCCAGGGCAGAGAGTTCCACTGCTGAACGGCTCTCACAGTCAGGAAGTTCTTCCTCGTGTTCAGGTGGAATCTCCTCTCTTGTAGTTTGAAGCCATTCTTCTATTGCGTCCTAGTCTCCAGGGAAGCAGAAAACAAGCTTGCTCCCTCCTCCCTGTGGCTTCCTCTCACATATTTATACATGGCTATCATATCTCCTCTCAGCCTTCTCTTCTTCAGGCTAAACATGACCAGCTCCTTAAGCTGCTCCTCATAGGGCTTGTTCTCCAGACCCCTGATCATTTTAGTCACCCTCCTCTGGACACATTCCAGCTTGTCAATATCTCTCTTGAATTGTGATCCCTGAGCCTTGCCACATACACAATGGAGGACCTTCTTGCAGCAACACCAGAGGCACTCCAAGTGGCCAGATACTGGTCAAAGGACATTTAATCAAATACCAAACTCGCAAATTTTGTATTTTGTCTGTTTGTTTGTTTTGTTCTGTTAGAAATGTAATACAATTGACTGGTTGTCCTGAAACAACAAATAAAAAATAAAAACCACAATTCTTCAAGAGGAATATTGACAAGCTGGAATGTGTCCAGGGAAGGGCAAATAAAATGTTCAAATGTCTGGAGACCATGGCATGAATCCCTCTGAGAAGTGGCTTAAAGAGCCTGAAGAAGAGAAGGCTGAGAGAAGACCTGATCACCAAGGAGCCACAGTGGCACAATGAGTTAAACCCATGTGCTGGCTGAACTGCTGATCTGAAGGTTGGCAGTCTGAATCCATGAGACAGGGTGAGCTCCTGTCTGCCAGCTCCAGCTACTCATGCAGAGACATGAGAAAAGCCTTTCACAGGATGGTAACACATCCGGGTGTCCCCTGGGCAATGTTTCTACAGACGGCCAATTCTCTCACACCAGAAGTGACTTGTGGTTTCTCAAGTCGCGTCTAACACAATAAAAAAATCACCATGTTTAAATATTTGAAATAATGTCATAAGGAAGAGGAAGCAGGCTTCTTTTCTGCTGCCCTGGAGACTTGGCTCAGAGCAATGGGTTCAAATGGCAGAAAAGGAGATTCCACCAAAAACATGAGGACGAACTTCCTGACTGTTTGTTTATTTATTTACTTATTTATCGTGTCATCAGCAACCATACCATTGTATTACATTTCTAACAGAACAAAACAAACAAACAGATTAAAAAACACAAATTTTGCAAACTTAGTAGTTGATTCAATGTCCTTTGACAAGTATCTGGCCACTTGGAGTGCCTCTGGTGTTGCCGCAAGAAGGTCCTCCATTGTGCATGTGGCAGGGCTCAGGTTGCATTGCAGCAGGTGGTCAGTGGTTTGCTCTTCTCCACACTCGCATGTCGTGGATTCCACTTTGTAACCCCATTTCTGGAGGTTGGCTCTGCATCTCGTGGTGCCAGAGCGCAGTCTGTTCAGCGCCTTCCAAGTCGCCCAGTCTTCTGTGTGCCCAGGGGGGAGTCTCATCTGGTATCACCCATGGATTGAGGTGCTGGGTTTGAGCCTGCCACTTTTGGACTCTCGCTTGCAAAGGTGTTCCAGCGAGTGTCTCTGTAGATCTTAGAAAACTATTTCTTGATTTAAGTCGTTGACGTGCTGGTTGATACCCAAACAAGGAATGAGCTGGAGATGCCACTGCTTTGGTCCTTTCACTATTGGCTGCTACTTCCCGGCGGATGTCAGGTGGTGCAATGCCGGCTAAGCAGTGTAATTTCTCCAGTGGTGTAGGGCGCAGACACCCTGTGATAATGCGGCATGTCTCATTAAGAGCCACATCCACTGTTTTAGTGTGGTGAGATGTGTTCCACACTAGGCATGCATACTCAGCAGCAGAGTAGCATAGCGCAAGGGCAGATGTCTTCACTGTGTCTGGTTGTGATCCCCAGGTTGTGCCAGTCAGCTTTCGTATGATATTGTTTCTAGCGCCCACTTTTTGCTTGATGTACTTCCTGACTGTAAGAAGAGCTGTTCAATACTGGAACTCTCGGCCTAGGAGTTTGGTGGAAGCTCCTCCTTTAGAGGCTTTTAAACAGAGCCTGGATGGCCATCTATCTTGGATACTCTGATTGTGCTTTTCCAGCATGGCAGGAGATGGGACTGGATAGCCTGTGTGGTCTTTTTCAACTCTATGATTCTATCAAAACACCCTACAGCAATGACTTCCGTAATAACTTGTCAAATGAAGTAATAGTTCCTTTTGTTTATTCAGTCTGCCAATTTTTTTTAATTCTGAGAAGGATTAGCAAGAAAAGCACTGAGAGAAGGATTCTAAGATTTGAGTCTCTTCTAACCCTGGGATCTGAGTCAAATATTTGCAATTTTAACAGAAGACAAAAGCCTTGAACGCTATTACGCAAACACAATTAATGTTTTAGATACTTCACTATCTGAAATAAAGATTGATTTTTATAAAGAGAATGGTAAAGGTTTCTGATTCCAAAAGAACACGGCATGTGTGCAGGAGGCTCAGGATCAGGCTGTAAATATTCTATGGCAGCTTTAAAAACGAGATTATTACAGAATTCAATTTAGTATGCAACAGGCAACTTCATCAGATACATGAAGCTGAGAAGGTCATTTGAAGACTGAGGTGCTCTGGGGAATAAATAAAATTGAAAGCTCATTATTACAGATACGGCAACACATGATAATTCTTGAGAAGCCAAGTAGGTTATGAGCAAATATGAATGTAAGACAGTTTACTTTTTGCAGAGTAGGGACTGTGTATATACTTTTTAGACTTTGAAGATACAACTGGCATATTAATGAGTTCAACCTTTGCAGCCTCTCCCACCATCGTCCCTTGAAGCTCTGTTTAAGTATATCATATTTACTTGAGTCGAATGCTCACTTTTTTTTTGGCTAAATTACATTGCTAAAATTGAGGTCCACATTAGATTCGATGGCATGTTAGAGTCATGCACCTAAACCCATCTGTACTGTAGAGCAAGAGATCCCGGCTGGGGACAAAGAGATGAAAGGCCGCAGTGGCCATGAAAAGGCTGGTGGGAAAGCCACCAGTCTTTTCACAGTCACCACCACCCTGCATTACATTCGAACATCAGATTTGGCCTGTTTGAAATAACTAGCTTCAATGTGAAAAATGAAAAAACTCATTATCACAAAACAGTTGACAAAGAAAATGGGAAAAAAATCAATGAAAATTATTTGTATATTCAGACCAGGGCTCATGGCAAAAATTGCTGTGTAGGGACAATATTCCTGCCACTGCATATACACACATACTAAAAAAAATTAAAAAGACAAGTGCTGAGTATATATTATACATATATACTCAAACGTAACACAAATTTGTTTACAATTTTTGAACATCCTGCGGCTCCTCCATGATGGCAACAGTTTTGGACAGCAATGGCTCCCAAAGTGACCCATTTAAAGTGGAATCTGGTGTCAAACAGGGATGTGTTATTGCCCCAATTTTATTCTCCATCTTCATCGCCATGATACTTCACCTTGTTGATGGGAAGCTTCCCACCGGAGAGGAAATCATCTATCGGACAGATGGCAAGCTATTCAACCTCAGCAGACTGAAAGCCAAAACCAAGGTCACAACAACATCTGTTATACACCTCCAGTATGCTGATGACAATGTCGTCTGTGCGCATTCAGAAGAAGATCTACAAGCCACTCGTAGAAGCATACGAGAAACACCTTCGCAGAAGCATACGAGAAGCTCGGCCTGTCATTGAACATCGAAAAAACCAAAGTGCTGTTCCAGCAGACACCAGCCAACCCCTCTCCAATGCCAGCGATACAGCTTAATGGTGTAACATTAGAAAATGTTGATCATTTCCACTACCTTGGTAGCCACCTCTCCATCAAAGTCAACATCGACACCGAAATACAACACCGTCTGAACTCTTCGAGCGCAGCATTTTTCTGAATGAAGCAGAGAGTGTTTGAGGACCGAGACATCCGTAGGGATACCAAGTTGCTTGTCTACAAAGCTACTGTCCTCCCAACCCTGCTATATGCCTGTGAAATGTCTACAAGACGTCACATGCAACTCCTGGAACGATTCCATCAGCGCTGCCTCCGGAAAATCCTGCAAATCTCTTGGGAATACAGGTGGACAAACGTCAGCGTGCTGGAAGAATCAAAGACCACCAGCATTGAAGCGATGGTCCTCCGCCATCAACTCCGCTGGACAGGCGACATTGTCCGGATGCCCGACCACTGTCTCCCAAAGCAGTTGCTCTACTCAAGAACGGAAAACAGAATGTTGGTGGACAGAAAAAGAGATTTAAAGATGGGCTCAAAGCCAACCTTTAAAACTCTGGCATAGACACTGAGAACTGGGAAGCCCTGGCCCTTGACCGCTCCAGCTGGAGATCAGCTGTGACCAGCAGTGCTGCAGAATTTGAACAGGCACAAATGGAGGGTGAAAGGGAGAAATGTGCCAAGAGGAAGGTGCGTCAAGCCAACCCCAACCGAGACCGCCTTCCACCTGGAAACAAATGCCCTCACTGCGGAAGATGATGCAGAGCAAGAATAGGGCTCCACAGCCACATACGGACCCACAAGAATACTGGAAGACAATCCTCCTCGGAAAACAAGGGATCGCCTAACTGAACTGAACTGAACCATAAGTTCTAAAATGTTGGATGAAACTTACTCTCAAAAAACCAGTAGCACAATGATGTTGTATACATTACACTTACCCACTGGACCAGTAACCATGGTTTCAGTTACCCACATCTCTCAAAATATATAATCTCTAGGAATTTTCTAAGTTCTCTGGATGATTATATGGTATACTTGTGCCGTTGCACGCTGGGCCTGTGGCAATGTCTATTTGCAGGACGTGCTTTCTGTATGCCCAGCGGGATGCCGGGGCTGCCTCAGCTGAAGGGCCTCTAGGTTTCCCAAAACAAAGTTCTGTAGAGGCTCAAAGAGTTCAACAAAGTCTTTTATTAATGCTTAAATCTTCAACAAATTCTTAAATCTTCAACAAATTAATCAAATACTTTATAACTCTGGAGAACCGGTGGCTTTCTTAATCTACCCACAAAGGGCGGCAACTGAATGATGAACTGTTCCTTTTCCTTGGGGAAACCTTCTGACCCCTCCTTGGGCAGTAGACCTTTATCTTACTGGCGTGAGGCCCCTACTACCCTAGTTAGGATGTGAGTGTAGAAATGCTTAGGGAAGGTAGGATAGAAATGTGTTTGCTTGCCTTAGGAGAGATTAGATTGATAGTTAGGTGCATAGAAATGGAGGTGATTTAAATCAGATATCTTAACAAGAGACCCCCATTTTCTTGCAAACAGAGATTAGAAATCTAGTTTATCCAGAAAATATCTGAAGTCACAGGTCCGCAGTTTGGGAGTTCTCCTGGATTCATCACTTACGCTTGAGGCTCAGGCGTCGGTGGTGTCCGGGAGGGCTTTTGCACAATTAAGACTCATGCGCCAGCTGCGACCGTACCTTGCAAACGTTGATTTGGCCGGGGTGGTCCATGCCTTGGTCACCTCTAGATTGGATTACTGTAATGCGCTCTACGTGGGGCTGCCCTTGAAAACGCCTCGGAAATTCCAACTGGTTCAACGGGTGGTGGCCAGGATGTTAACTGGCACTTCTTACAGAGAGAGGTCAACCCTTCTGTTTAAGGAGCTCCATTGGCTGCCGTTTACTTACCGAGCCCAATTCAAGGTGCAGGTGCTTACCTACAAAGCCCTGAACGGTTTGGGACCACCCTACCTGCATGACCGCATCTCCGTGTATGAACCCACACGATCCCTTCGCTCATCCAGAGAGGCCCTGCTTACGATCCCACCTGCGTCACAGGCGCATTTGGTGGGGACGAGGGACAGGGCCTTCTCTGTGGTTGCCCCCCGACTCTGGAACACCCTTCCCAAAGACATTAGACTAGCACCCACGCTGGCAGTCTTCAGGAAGAATCTGAAGACTTGGCTATTCCGATGTGCCTTTCCGGAATAGGATAATCTCCAGCACTACGTCCCAGTAGCACTTTATTAGAGTTAAAACTCTGCACATTGCACTTGCCCCGAAATCCGAATACCACCTGCCACACCCAGCACTTTTTAACTTGTACCCACCACTGGCCCGGCCCTGGTTTTATTGCGTAATTGATGTATTGTTTTTTATTGCTTATGTTTTATTTTGCTTTAATTGTACTATTATTGTTTTGCTGTTGTTGTGTTGAGGCCTTGGCCTTTGTAAGCCGCATCGAGTCCTGCGGGAGATGCTAGCGGGGTACAAATAAAGTTTAATAATAATAATTCTCCTGGCTCCAATCTGCTTTATAGATAGCCCAAGTGTCCCTTACCAGATAAGGTCTTCTGTGTCTCTGCCGAGCTGGTGTCTTTTAGGTTTTCCACGAGGGTTGTGTAACCATTCCCTTTGTCCAGCAAAGCTGGCTGTAACTTTCCTTCCAGCAAAGGCTGGCTGTAGAGCTGTGGAACTATATTTCCCCAACAAGAGCTGCAAGACTATATTCTCCAGCAAAAGCTGTAGGACTGTTTTCCCCGGATGCTGTGAGAAACAAAGCTTTCTACAGGTGGGAGAAATTCACACATCCTGTAAGAAAGGCTTCACTGTACAAACTGAGCTAAAGGTCCCTTTTTCCCTCCTAGCCTGGAAAAAGGGGCGGAACTAAAGAACTTAACAATGATTGATGGGTCCTTGGCCCTATGATTGCAACCTGGAGGAAGCTGCCAGATTGCAAAATGCATGCCCTAAAGGAATTCATGCAAACAAGCAAAGAAAGAAAAAGGGGGGTTGAAGCTCCTGGCACAGCTGTGCCAGCACAATACTTCTCCAAAAGTATACCATAGACACCCTGGGGGACCGAGAAAATATCTAGAGACCTTGAAGATGGAAACAATCCAGGTCAAAGATGACTAACTCTACTCCACCCTACAGGGTCTTCCACTCAGGAAATGCTAGATCTATAGTACCAATTTAATTATCAACCAGGGTAATGAATTGTTTTGTATCAGTTGGCAGATGGGTTAACTAAAACTTGGGTACCGGAAAACGGAAAGTTGGTGGACAGGAAAAGAGATTTAAAGATGGGATGAAAGCCAAACTTAAAAACTCTGGCATAGACACTGAGAACTGGGAAGCCCTGGCCCTTGACCGCTCCAGCTGGAGGTCAGCTGTGACCAGCAGTGCTGCAGAATTTGAGGAGGGCGAAAGGGAGAAGCGTGCCAAGAGGAAGGTGCGTCAAGCCAACCCCGACCGAGACTGCCTTCCACCTGGAAACCAATGCCCTCACTGCGGAAGAAGATGCAGAGCAAGAATAGGGCTCCACAGCCACATACGGACCCACAAGAATATTGAAAGACAATCATCCTCGGAAAACGAGGGATCGCTTAACTGAACTGAACCTATCTAGGCTAGACAGATCCTCTTCAGCTTTAACAAATAATTTGTTTAAGGTGTTGCCTTTCCATTCCAGAATGGTAGTTGTGCTGATTCGTTGTCCAGTAAAACCATGTTTTTAGTAGCTAGGCCTGCAGTTTGAGTCCTGAACCAACCTCTCTCTTCCCTTCATAAACAAAAACATTTAGTCAAACGTGTTGAGAAACTGTTTTATTCCTATGTTGCAGAGTGCAAAGCAGTAACAGATTGCCACTCACTCTTCTTTGGTTTTTACACAAATTACTGCAAACTTAATTTTAGAATAAAGAAAGGAACAGCAATTATGGATGGGAGAATCTCAAACCAGTACAAGATTGTGTTCCTCTTTTCTTTACTGCATTCTGAGTTGCAGATTTTTGCCACTGTCCTTGGAAGACTATTTTATAGGATGGAATACTTCACTATTGTTTTTTCCCGCCACATTTTAATATCCACTTTTCTTGAACTGTATTTCATTTCAAAGAAGACCACACAATACATTTGTCTTCCCCTTTACTTAAATAACTTTACATATATTTCAAATGTTTTACACATCACCAGTACCTTTTCTCTATCATAGAATCATAGAATCAAAGAGTTGGAAGAGACCTCATGGGCCATCCAGTCCAACCCCATTCTGCCAAGAAGCAGGAATATTGCATTCAAGTCACCCCTGACAGATGGCCATCCAGCCTCTGTTTAACAGCTTCCAAAGAAGGAGACTCCACCACACTCCGGGGCAGAGAGTTCCACTGCTGAACGGCTCTCACAGTCAGGAAGTTCTTCCTCATGCTCAGATGGAATCTCCTTTCTTGTAGTTTGAAGCCATTGTTTCATGTCCTAGTCTCCAGGGAAGCAGAAGGGAAGCTTGCTCCCTCCTCCCTGTGACTTCCTCTCACATATTTATACATGGCTATCATATCTCCTCTCAGCCTTCTCTTCTTCAGGCTAAACATGCCCAGCTCCTCAAGTCACTCCTCATAGGGCTTGTTTTCCAGACGCTTGATCATTTTAGTTGCCCTCCTCTGGACACATTCCAGCTTGTCAATATCTCTCTTGAATTGCGCTGCCCAGAATTGGACACAATATTCCAGGTGTGGTCTAACCGAAGCAGAATAGCATTACTTCATTAGATCTAGACACTATGCTCCTATTGATGCAGGCCAAAATCCCATTGGCTTTGTTTGCCGCCACATCACATTGTTGGATCATGTTTAACTTGTTGTCCACGAGGACTCCAAGATCTTTTTCACACGTACTGCTCTTGAGCCAGGCCTCATCCCCCATTCTGTATCTTTGCACTTCGTTTTTTCTGCCTAAGTGGAGTATCTTAACTTCTATAACCAATTTTCCAAAAAAGCTTCCAATACTTGGGGCTGATATTCCATCACACAATATCCTGGAACACTCACATATCTGCTATTTCGCAGAAAGCACAAGTATCCTGATCAGCGATTTTGAACTTCAGCCTTACCGAAGGGGATAAACATATACCTTCAGTTATTAAAAGTTTGAATGCCAAAGCCTCCCAGGTGCTGTATGCTTCTAGTATTTTGATTGGTGGCTTAATATCTCAGTTGGATAAGCAGCAAGCAATGTTTTTGAAGGCCCTCTTTCAGCTCCCCTGATGTGTCCCAAGCTTCATCTTGCTGCTAGAATCTGGAGAAATCCCCATCAACAACAACCTGGTGGTTGGATCTTAAATATTGGCTTAAGGTCAGTGTTTTTAGTTTTGATTCAGGTCTAATTTCCCATCTATCCCAGGATGAGTATTCAAGTAGCTGGTCTAGGCTCACTTCAGGGAAAGCCTTTCTCTATTGGCCTTTCTGCATCTCTTTTAACTCACCTGGGTTTTGACTTGGCACTTAAATCTATTAAAAATGAAAACTGTGGAACATTGCCTTCTGTGAGCTGCGCTCTCGCTCTTATGTTTTTTATTCCCCAAGTGCACTGTGTATATACTATGCCGGGCCACTCCATGGAGCCAATTATCTCAAAAATTTAACCGTTGCCAAATACTGTGCCTTTTTTCCAAGACAAGATGTAATATGTTCCCCTCGGAAATGCTTCAAGGTAGATTTGTGGGTGTTCCATATAAAAAAGACTTTGCCTATGCAGTAACTAGGAAGTGGAATGTATGAATCACATATTTTCCTGCGTGCGCCTGTATGTGTGTGTGTGTGCATGTATATATCAACAACACATTATTAACCCACTACTGAGCAACCCACCTGGCAGATCAGCTCAATTCTATGCTACCTTTTTACTAGAAAATAACCTCCTCCATCTGACTCTGGCCATTGCCACATTATTCTCAGAGGTAGGCAAGATAAGACATCTAACTGTATTTGACTCAGGCTGAATTTAGCCTTTGCATTAATATTGTACGTATTTCGTTCAGCATGTTTTCCTGTGTTCGTCTATTAATCTGTACACACATGGGTATCTTTGACAGTTAAACATGCCAGGTGCTATATGGTGATCATAGTCCCAGAAGCAGGACGGATATAAAAATTTTGCTCACCAGTAATATGGCTGTGTGGTTTTAATTTATACTTAATCCATATAATTTATGGTTTTGTACTGTGTTTCTGTTTTGTACGCAAGTTTAAACATATTTTATTAAGCTGTTGTTCTCTATGTTTTTAATTATATCCTTTGTTACATCCTACCATGGCTTTCCCCCCCAAATATAGTGTGTGCACAGCTCTTTTAAAATGTATATAACTATTGCATTGCCTTGTGGTTTGTTGACTGTAATAAAGCATATTGGCTGACTGAAAATATTTGGTACAGTAACAAAACAACAAATATGACTCCTGAACTTCTTTCAAGTTACTGAGGGCCCTTCTACACAGTCCTATATCCCAGAATATCATGGCGGAAAATCCCACATTAACTGAGTGTGCACTCAGGTTCCTTCAGCACAGCTGAATAAAATCCCACATTATCTGCTTTGAACTGGAACATATGACAGTGTGTGTGCTGTCGCACACTGGGCCTGTACAAAAGACTGCAGACAGGACATAAATTCTGTGTGCCCAACAGGACGCCGGGGCTGCCTCAGATTAAAGGCCTTTGGATTTCCTTAAACAGTCTTTAGATTGCTTAAAGGTTCAACAAAGTTCTTTACTGATGAAAACAAACAGGTACTTCAAGGCTTTCTTAATAGTCTATTGGCTCTCTCAATCTTGTCCACAGGGGACAGGCACTGTCTTCATAACTGTATTTTGACTAATGGGGAAATCCTTAACCTCTTATCTGGGCAGTCTGTCTTTGCCTCTGTTGGCGTGGAGCCCCTACACCCGGTACCAACTGCTTCTGGCTGCCGCGAGTGGTCCTTACCAAACAGAGTTCTTTGTAGGCTTCCAGAGGAAAAGAAGGTTTCAGTGATGGCTGGCTGAAGCGCTGTGGGACTAGATTCCCTCAGCAAAGGAGCTGTAAGGCTGTAAAACCCTCAGCAAAGGAGCTGTGCTGAGACTGTATCTCCCTGGCCAAGCTATGGGGCTCTTTCTCCCCGGCCAAGCTGTAAACGATGAAGCTTTCTACAGGAGCTCCTGGTTTTATGTCCTGTATGAAAGACTTCTCTGTGTGGACTGACCCAAAATGGCTCCTATTCCCTCCAAAACCCAAAGGGGGGCGGGTCTAGGGAACCTAATGATAATTGACAGATCCAATAAATGCAAATTAAGGAAAGCCAGCTAACTGCAAATGCACAGAACTTTAAAATACATGCAACACTCAATAAATGGAAAGGGAGGTTGGAGCTCCTGGTACAGCCGTACCAGAACAGTGTGGACTCCAATAACCCTGTTCAAAGCAGATATTGTGGGATTTTTCTGCCTTGATATTCTGAGTTATATGGCTGTGTGGAAGGGCCCTCAGATAATCCAGTTCAAAGCAGATATTGTGGGATTTTCTGCCTTGATATTCTGGGATATAGGGCTGTGTGAAAGGGCCCTAAGACTTGTGTTCATCTATCTAGTTTATATTAAATTTCTCACTAATTGTTAATCTAACTTATCAATATCTGAAAGCTTTGTAAAGCAAATCAAGGAGTTGTAAACAACATGACTCCTAACATTTAATTTGCTCTCAACTGTTGTCAAGTAGACTTCAGTTTGTGGCAATCTTATGAGACCTGAATATTAGTGATCGCCCTATCATTAGCAACCTTGTTCAGGTCATGCAGACCCAGGGCCATAGTTTCCTTGATTACATCTATCTATTGGTAATGAGGTCCTCCTGTTTTCCTATGGCTTTAAACCTTGCCAATCATTGTTTTGTTTTCTAGTGAGTCATGTTTTCTCATAATATATCCAAAATATGACTGTCTCAGTTTAGTCATCTTACCTTCTAGGGAGAGTTCAAGCTTGATTTCCTCTGGGGCCTATTTATTTGTATTTTAGCAACCTATAGTATTGTTCTGTCGCGCGCCGGGCCTGTAATAACTGTACTTTTCTATAGGACGTATGCTTTAAGCCCAGCGGGAAGCTGGGGCGCCTCCAAGAGAGGGTGTCAGGGATTTCTCTGAAGTGATGGTCTTTAGCGTCTTTAATGATACAACAAAGTCTTTATTTTGGAACAAACAACTAATCTTCAATTATTCAAACAACACTTCAAGGCTTTCTTAGTCTAGTCCTCAATGGACTGGTACCTGACTTTAATTAACTAAACCTTCTCTGTAGGAAAAACCCTTTTTAACCTCTCCCAGGCTGTTTACTATGTATGCCCCATCGGTGTGGGTCCTACTACCGATTCCAAATGCGTCTGGGTATCGAGTAGACCTACCAGCCGAGGCTTGAAGATATTTCAGCTGGAGTTCAGTGGATCTGTAGTGCTGTGCTCCCTCAGAGAGTTCTTTGAAACTTCAGGGCTGTTTTCCCTCTGTTTGCTGTGAGGCTGAGAGGCTGTGAGCTCTCAGCCAGAGCCTTGAGACCTTTTCCCTGGATAGTCTTTTTCCCTGGATGCTATTGAGAAAAGAAGCTTTTCTACAGGACGAGCTGGTCTACGTCCTATAGTCTAGCTTCCTTGTGTGAGACTAACTAAAAAATGGCTCCTTTCCCTCCCAGAGCCCTGAACAAGGGGCAGAACCAAAGCTTAATTATGATGGACAGGAGGCCTGCCCTATGACTGCAAACAGATAACAGAAAGAAAATAAAGTTGGAGCTCCTGGTACAGCCATACCAGCACAAGTATCAATTTTATTAAAAGTAACATTTAATTTAGTATTAGTTATTTATTGAGTTCCTTCCTATTCCTAGGGTGGCAATAGGAAAAAATGCAATATTCATAAAAACTAGAAAATCAAGTTATTATTTATTGCTTTATTCATATTGTGCCTTTTCCTCTTCACAGGGACTCAAGGTAGCTTACAACAATTAAAAGAGATGTAGATAAAATTATCTCTAAAATATTAAAAGCTAACATATAAAGAAGTTATCAACATAATTAAAGTAATCCATACATGTCTATTGCAGAAGTCCTAACTTTTAATAAACTCTGAGACTTAGACGGCTTCCTTATAGAGGTACTAACTAGTTTTCGGTCGCATTTCTCCTGTTTCTGCTCTGAATTCAGACTCCCTCTACTGGACCGCAGCAGAATATCCTTTTACACACCATTAGGCATCTGCAGCATAAAGCTGGGTGTATGGATTTTTGCCCAGCAGATGACAAGTCAAATCAAAATTAATTTTTTATTATTACAGTTCTTATGTGTTTCCTCCTGCAAATCCTCCTTTAGAGATAAACCTTTTCGAATATATGTATTATAACATCTACTGATCACAGTTTGGAATGTCAGTTCTCAAAAGGACGTAATTGCCATGGTCATCCAATGAGTAATGACTTTACCGCAATCCAGAAAGTGATTCACCAAATTACTTGTTACTAATATGATACCATTGCTACTGATATCATTGCTGGTATAATATCAGTGCTGCTGTGGCATGAGAAAAATACAAGAAAACCCTCTCCCATTTCCTCCCATGTCCAAAGATCATAATTCTGAATGCCTTTCCTATTCTCCTACACAGGCTGTGCTGTCGCACGCTGGGCTCCGATAAAAGACTATAAACAGGACGTAAATTCTGTGAGTCCAACGGGACGCTGGGGTTACCTCAGAGAGGGGTTTTTGGGATTTTCCTGAAAGATGGGCTTCAAAGTCTTTAAAGATGCCACAAAATCTTTATTACTGAACAAATAACAAATCTTCAATGATTGACTTCAAGGTTTTCTTAACAAACTATTAGCCTTCTCGATCTTGCCCCCAAGGGCAGGCAACTGTTTCTTCACTGATGGGAAAATCCCCGACCTCTCCCTGGGCAATCTGTCTTCTCTTCTGTTGGCGTGGGGCCTCTACACCTGGTCCAAAATACTTTATGGTTGCCACGAAGGGCCCTTACCGAAACAGAGTCCTTTGCAGAACTTCCAGGAGGAGGAAGATGTTCACTTCCCAGTGATGGCTGGCTGAAGCGCTGTGGGACTGGATCCCTAGCAAGAGCTGTGAGGCTGTAAGTTTCTCAACAAACTGTAAAGTCCCCAGCAAAGGCTGTGCTGAGACTGTATATCCCTGGCCAAACTATGGGGCTATTTCTCCCCAGCCAAGCTGTAAATGATGAAGCCTTTTACAGGAGGTCCTGGTTTAAGTCCTGTAAGAAAGACTTCTCAGTGTGGACTGACCTAAAATTGCTCCTATTCCCTCCAAAACCCAAAAAGGGGGCAGAACTAGGGAACCTAATGATAATTGACAGGTCACTGACCCAATAACTGCAAAGTAAGGAAAGCTATCTAACTGCAAATGCATAGAACTTAAAAAAAATATACAACACTCAACAAATAGCAAGATAAGCTGGAGCTCCTGGTACAGCTGTAACAGAACACAGGCACACCATAGCAGACCAAGTCACTGCAAAAGGAATTGTACATGGATACATTGGGAAGGCACATCGAAGCTGCCATTCAATCAATTCCTTTTTCATTGTTGTTCTCGGGCATGACCCTTGCTCTTTTCTCACCCATTACTCTGCAGAGTCAGTGCACACCCAGTAATAAATAACAGGAAGGGACACTATTACAGAGAAGACTACCAAATTACAGTGCCGGCATTGGCAAGCAAAACAGTAATACTGCTTCAACTAATTACTACAAAATAATAATTAAGTGCCAAACTGTATGTGTATGTGCATTCAAGTTGTCCATCAACTTGACGGCAAGGAATATTCAGAGGTGGTTTTGTCAGTTCCTTCCTCTGAAATACAGCCTTCAGTACCTGGTGCTGTAGGATATATTTCAGAAGATACAGCCTACAGAAGTATCCAGGTACCAATTTAGGATGACTGAGTTTAGCTTCCAAGACCAGATGTCTTTAAGGTACTGCGGATATAATGCTGCTCTCCTATTGACAAGTGAAACATAGTTACAGACAATCCCCAAGTTATCAAAAAGATAGGTTCCGTAGGTGGCTTCTTAAGCTGAATTTGTATGTAAGTCAGAACAAGTACATCATTTAAGTGTAACTCAAATCAAATATTTATATAGACTAGCCATCCCCTGCCACGCATTGCTGTGGCCCAGTCTGTGAATATGTGTTTTGTGTGTGTATATATGTGTGTGTGTGTTTGCATATATATGTGTGTGTGTGGTTTTGAGCATGCTTTGTAATGTAATTTTTGGGGTTTTTTTTTTTTGCTTCTGCTGTGTTTCTCAGTGTTTTTATGTGTGATGGTCACTCACTGGCCTGATAGGTGTATTGTGTCCAAATTTGGTGTCAATTTGTCCAGTGGTTTTTGAGTTATGTTAATCCCACAAACGAACATTACATTTTTATTTATATAGATTTGAACTTAAGATAGCATAGGAAACGTTAACACCCCGTGGTGTTTGTTTTGCTGTATGTGCCCCTGTTCATAAGATTTCACCTCACTTTCTGTCCCTGTGATAATTGGATTTTGTAAAATTTGGCTTGTTGTGGAAGCAAGGACTGGAGATAAAGCTTCAGTTGAGACATCTTTTCCCCCTGGTAACTCTTTCATGAATAAATTTCCCTTCCTAGGGGTAGATTTCTCCCACTTTCCGTTGTTTCATCCCCATCCTTAACTGTGATTCATTTGTAAGTTGGATGTTTGTAACTCAGGGACTGCCTGCATACTGATCTAGTTTCTTGTTGCAAGTATCACATGTTTATAGACACATTCACAGCTTCTCCTAGTACTTGTGGTATAGATGTTATTTTTATGCACAGGAGCAACTGCTACATATAATGCAATGGGGGAATACAGTGGACAGATCTTGAACAAGTAATCTCTTTCTCTAGGAAATTCCTGTCCAAATTATCCATTTTTTATTTATTTATAATAGGATCAAAATCACATGACTCTCCAGATGTTGAGAGATACACAGACATATCTATACTAGCATATGTTATGGGATCTCTTCAAAATGTAAACAACTTGGAGCAGAAGATTCCGCACAGATACGGAACAGAATTACCAGGAAGGTTCAGAATGCAGGTTGTCTAAAGAAGCAAACAGTAATCTGCTCTGCCATATGGGTTTGTTGGAGCATGTAAAAATCAGTTGGTGAGTGTTTTAACTGAAAAATGCAAAGCAGGAAGTTGGTTGGTTGGGCTACGATGCTAGCTGATCCTGGGCGTTTTGGCAACAGTTACATGTTTAGGTTTTGTGTGCAAGTTAGTATATTTTCTGCTTCTGAGCTTCACATGGACACCCAAAGAACATTTGAATCTCTCTCAAAGCACACTGTGAGAGTCAATGCAACTGTTTATATGACTGTATATATGTTGCTCTGCATAACAAAGAGTAAACACCTTATTCTTTACTGAACATCTGCACGGCATATCTCTAGCAAGACAGTACGTGGATTGGTAAAGACTTGAACTATGCATGATTTTCATTCTGCCACAGGTTTTAATGGGTTAGACTACATATTGACTTCATTATATCATGTTATGCAGCAACACATTGCTTTACCTTAATCTGTCATCATAGAATCATAGAATCAAAGAGTTGGAAAAGACCTCATGGGCCATCCAGTCCAACCCCCTGCCAAGAAGCAGGAATATTGCATTCAAATCACCCCTGACAGTTGGCCATCCAGCCTCTGTTTAAAAGCTTCCAAAGAAGGAGCCTCCACCACACTCCAGGGCAGAGAGTTCCACTGCTGAACAGCTGTCGCAGTCAGGAAGTTCTTCCTCATGTTGAGATGGAATCTCCTTTCTTGTAGTTTGAAGCCATTGTTCCATTGTGTCCTAGTCTCCAGGGAAGCAGAAAACAAGTTTGCTCCCCCCTCCCTGTGGCTTCCTCTCACCTATTTATACATGGCTATCATATCTCCTCTCAGCCTTCTCTTCTTCAGACTAAATATGCCCCGCTCCTTAAGACGCTCCTCATAGGGTTTGTTTTCCAGACCCTTGATCATTTTAGTCGCCCTCCTCTGGACACATTCCAGCTTGTCAATATCTCTCTTGAATTGTGGTGCCCAGAATTGGACAGAATATTCCAGGTGTGGTCTAACCAAAGCAGAATAGAGGGGTGGCATTACTTCCCTAGATCTAGACAGTATGCTCCTATGGATGCAGGCCAAAATCCCATTGGCTTTTTTTGCTGCCACATCACATTATTCAAAATGTCTTGTAAGGAAATTCTATACTGGTGAAAATATACATATATTGCATTTTATTGAACTACTGGCAGCTAGCTTCATGCATAAAAGTAACCACACTAAGCCTGTATCTTTAAAATATTCATAGCCAGAATTTTTGTAATGCAGGGTCATAAGGACATACTGCAAGTCAAAATGAAATGGCATAAAGTTAACTTGAACGACTCTAATATGTTTTAAATCATTATATTTGAATAATAAGTGATAAATGCCAAGTGACTGACATTCATCCCAATGAATCAATTCAGATTTAATGGAAAAAATATAACTTCCTATCATGAACAAAAGCTTGTGGAACCTTCAGGTTCACATCTCTATACCTCCACATTATCCATATGGAGAGGAAGGCAATTAAAATCTTTCATTTTGCCATATCATATAAATGTGGCAAGCACTAAGGATTATACAAAAGATCGTTCCAGTTGTTTTTGGCAGGACAAACACAAAAATGGTACTGTGAGACTATAGGGCTCGGTTTTATATCTGATGCTATATAACATCTACATGAAAACACTAGGAGACCTTACATGGAGTTTGGGGTTTGGTGTAATCAGTATGCATCACCCAACCCTATTTCTCCTTTCCATCTAATTCCAAGGAAGGTCCCTCTGTGTTAAACCTATGATTAGAAATGTCACTAAAGGACTGGATGAAGCAAACAGGTCAAAGTCTAATCCAAACAAGACTGAGGTGCTCCTGGGAAATAAAAAAAAAGCAGATCAGGGCATAAGGATCCAGCCTGTATTAGTTGGACTTACATTATCCATAAAATATCAGATTTGCAGCTTGAGCATACTCCTGGACTCATATTTGAGCCTGGATAAACATACAAAAAGTCTCTCAGTCATTATTTCAAACATGGGAACAACACTTTCCTTCAAAAGACATCATCACTGTAATTAAGGATTCACTTAATGGAAAGTAAATATTGAAAGCTGGGCCCACAAAGCTGCTTTGCACACATCTTCCAAGAGTATGTCACTCAGGACAACAGAAGATACAACCACTGCCCTGGTAGAGTGTTCATAGACATAGGTTAGTGCAGTGGTTCTCAACCTTACTAATGCCGTAACCCCTTAAAGCAGTTCCTCATGTTGTGATGACCCCCAACCACAACATTATTTTTGTTGCAACTTCATAACTATAATTTTGCTAATGTTATGAATCATAATGTAAAAATCTGATATGTAAGATGTATTTTTGTTCACTGGACCAAATTTGGCACAAATACAACATACGCCCAAATTTGAATACTGGTGGGGTTCAGGGGGATTGATTGTGTCATTTGGGAGTTGTAGTTGCTGGGATTTATGGTTCATTTAAATTAAAAGAGCATTCTGAACTCCACCAACGATGCAATTGAACCAGATTTGGCACACATAACTTTCATGACCAACATAAAATACTGGAAGGCTTTGGTGGGCATTGACCTTGAGTTTGGGAGCTGTAGTTCACCTACATCACCCACATCCAGAGAGCACTGTGAACTCAATGATGTATCTGGACCAAACTTGGCACCAATACTCAATATGCCCAAATGTGAACACTGGTCGAGTTTGGGGAAAATAGACCTTGACGTTTGGGAGTTGTAGTTGCAGGGATGTATAGTTCACCTACAATGTGGAAACTACCCACTTGAATAATCATTTTACCAAAGCCATCATCCCTAATTCTGATGAAAAATAATAGATGAAATGTTTCTGGTTCCACATTATAGCAGAAAAACAGATTGATAATGAGAAAACAGCTCTTGAAATGCTCCTTGGAGGCTGCTGACACACCAAATTAAAAGGAACTGGGTTTTTAGGTGGGATACCATCCTCCCCAAAAGTTTATGAACAACCAGAAGACTCCTAACAAGAAATATATTTTTCTTCCCACCACACCTGTCATTGATGTCAGAGAAACCTCCAGCCAATCCTTGAGTGGATCCTAGCCAGCCTGGTTTCTCAGCCAATCAGGAGGCGGTGTGGGGAGTCTGTCAGAACTGTATAAAATGTCTTGTATTTTCCTATGGAGATATGCTTGTACATTTTGAGCATTGGCTGGTAATTGTGTCCATTTTGGCCAAACTATAGTAAGCATTTTGCTTTCAAGCCAAAGTGCTTGTTCTCTATCCTGGCTGATCTGGTTTAGCAGAAGATCACTAGGCACGACCCACCTTATCCATGGTCCTAGCTGAAATCTCATCAATATGGAGCCCAGAGGATGGATGAAGTTACCACAAAAAGCTTATGTAAACAGCTGTAGATGATGATGAGACTCAGCACAGTTGTAGATAAGCCATTTGTGTGAGTCAACAAGGAAGATATAATTCCTGTTGGCTTCCTTAACTAGTGATATTTTCTAAACTATGTTCTAGGTTGTGAGGTAACTTGATGGCTTATGTAGCTCCCTGAGCCAAAATCCATTTCTCACATCACAAGATCTAGAAATATTTGCTCAAGACAGACCTGCTAAGATATGCTCAGTTGTTCACGACTGGTGGAGTCTTAAAATGAGTACTCTGTTAAGAGATTTATAATCAGTGCAGATTCTCAGTTTGTCTGATGGGCATTTTGCTACCACTTGTTGCTTAATCCTGTTGGTACTTGCTTCAGCTGGCACAATGCTGCCCTTTTCCCTGGAGGTGTGCACATTTCCCCCTTATAACAAGGCACTACTAGTATAACCATCATACTAGTTATATGCATGGGTCTATGACATAGAATACAATATAATAAGACTGAATTTTATTTAAAAACGTTCTATCATCCAAGTTGAATCTTGGTAGTTTTGGTATTGCAAAGTCAAGTATAGATGACAAGTTCTACTAATTGAATCCATTGGTTGCTATGGCATCCTTCAGAAGTTAGCAATAAATTAACACTTCTCCTTTGAAATGATAGTAATAAAAACAGAAGTAATATGTAATCCAATTGTTCTTTTTAAAGGATTTGCTGATAAACATACAAATGAAACAGAAAACATGAAACTTTGTCCAAAGGACAGCTTGTTCTTCTCTTTTTAAAATATTCATCACTTAAAGAAAGCAGCAGATGCAATATAATAATCTCCTTTTTAGAATTACCTAAGTTGCTTTTTGGTTGCTTGTTCTTTCTTTTCTTTTCTTTTATTGCTTTTCTCCAACCAATTTTGATCATGCTGAACTGAATCAGACTGTTATGCCAGAAATTCTATTGATCCTTGCGGCTGCAAGAAGTTACTAATGATTATTTTTTCAATGGGAATTTGTCATCACCACACATACTAAAACAAATGGTTAAAGCCAGGATTCCATGTAAACAAATGTCTACAATGTCTATTTGCTTCAAAAAGTATGCAATATACACGCTGAATATTTTACAATGATCTGAATCCTGGGAGATGTGAAAATATGAATTTATTGTCTGTATGTGCAGTTTGTAAGATTAACTATAGGAAAGATTAATATAGGAAACTACAGGCATATAATTAAACTATAGTTCATCAACATCAAAATCAGAAATAAAGGCTTATCACATTATGGCAATACAGTAGAGTCTCGCTTATCCAACATAAATGGGCCAGCAGAACGTTGGATAAGTGAAAATGTTGGATAATAAGGAGGAATCAAGAAGAAGTCTATTAAACATCAAATTATGTTATGATTTTACATATTAAGCACCAAAACATAATGTTTTGCAACAAAGCAACAGAAAAAGCTGTTCAATAAGCAGTAACATTTTGTAGTAATTACTATATTTACAAATTTAGCACCAAAACATTGCAATGTATTGAAACAGCTGTGGATCTGGGCGGGAGGCAAACTGCATTGGATAATACAGAACGTTGGATGAGCAAAAGCTGGATAAGCAAGACTCTACTATATCAAGGTATGAGAGGAAAAGGAGATCATGAATCTCAGAGAATGGGATGGTATATTTAACACGAAAATCTATGGTTTATCATTACATCTGAAAATATTTCACAGGTAAAGGAAAATCTTAAAACTTCTATATCGGTTTCTTAATAAACTTTGATTACCTATTATGTCTGAATTCAATTTATTTTTAATGAAGTCTATATCCAACAGTTTTATTTAAAAAAATCAGAACCACACTTTAGAGTTATAAGTTTAATGTGGTGGAATAACTTCTGTTTGCCATTTGTTTTGGATTAATGGCATGTTATATTTACTTCAGAATTACTGCAGCATGAAACAAAAACGCATTACTGCTTTGGTAAATTTTAATGTACTTGAGCCTTTATTTACCATCTGTCATCTGATACTGGCATTGGGCACAGTTAGGCATCCAGCTGTCAGTCACATTTGGATATTGGATTGTTGTTGCCAACAGAAGATTCATATATAAAACTTTTTTTTCTCACCTGTCAATGTTCAACTACACAGATCGGCACTTAGAATGCAACAGTAATATAGTATTCCATTATTAGCAGAATAAAAATCTTCGTCTCTTTCTTTACAGCATTATATAAGCTAAGCCCAAACTAAATTTATGTTTAATAGAAAAATATAGCTCTAGGAAACCCAGGGTTTGAATCTCCATTCAATCATGGAAATTCACTGGATGGCATTGGATAGATCATATACTCTCTGCCTTAGCAACTCTTTTCTGAATAAATAAATCTTGCCATTGAAATCCAATGATAGTCTAAGTCCGTGATGGTGAACCTATGACACGTGTGCCAGCACTGACACGCATGGCTATTTTTGATGACACGCGGCCACATGCAGCCGCATACAGAGATGTACACCTTATAAGAGCCAATCTAATTCCATCCTTAAATTTGTAAAAGGCTCTACAAATTTAACATCTGCACGTTTGAGCATTGTTCACTCCATAACTCAGCATGGAATATACATTTTTCTTATTTAAACTATAAATATTGCAAAATTATGTGGGGTTTTTTCTCCCAAAGTTGACACCCCACCCAAGTTATGCTCAGGTTTTTGGCAAATTTTGACACACCAAGCTCAAAAGGTTGCCCATCACTGGTCTAAGTTGAGAAGAAGGTGCGTAATAAGAACAATATAACAAACATACACAAATTATTCCACAGATTGTCACATCTATTTTAACAACTTCTCAATCTGGAAAGAAGTCTGAAGCATCTAAACCAGAGAGTTTTGAGAAGGCAAGGAGACATTATTGGGAAGATTTTGTTACTTGGGTCTGGTTAAATAACGTTATTTCTCTTTTAGTTTGTTTTCTTGTATGCATATTCAAAAAAGATGGCCTTCAGGGTGCAGTGTGGGTTGTAAAACACTATTCCAGAGGCAATCATTTGTATTTCTTCTTCACAGTCACTTTCACTTGATATAAGTAATACCAAGAGAAGTAGCAGGACAACTGTCGGAAATGGCTTAGAGCAGGAATGAAAAATATACCCAGTATGTTAAGATTCTGAAAATGACATCTGCAACATCATGAAGTGTGCACTGTATGTTGGTAAGAAGGACTTTATAGCAAAGATGTCAGTGTTCATAGTACAGGGTTAGTCAAAATGCATAGGCCAATAAGCCATTCAATTGAATGGCTTATTGGCCTATGAATTTTGACTAACCCTGTATTTACTTTGACAACATTCTTTTTCTTCTGCTTTTCTCCATTTTGTTCACTGTTTCAAGAATAGCCTAAAACAAGACATAGCAAGTAACAGTTTTAAACTTACAGGCACTGTCACGGGCAATTATTGTCACTGCCTGAAAGATAACTTCTACAGAGCCTTTGGCTATGAAGGTCAGATCTTATGAGCCACTGTACTTGAAGTATCACCTCATGGGATTTAGCATGAGTACTCTACTGCCATCATGAGGAGTCCATTTGAGTTGGCAGAATGGCTCTAGACTAGACATCTCATCTTTGCCCAGCCCAACAGCTTTGCAGAATACCCGATATATTTTGAGATAAAACAAGGAGGTAGACTTCCTGTTTAAATCTCTCCTGCACAGTGATGTGTGGCATTGCAGTCCAGGATGAATAGAAATGCACACAATCTGATGATGTGGAGAGTTTACCTGCATGACCACCAGAAGTACCAAAACTCTTGACCAAATGCTGAGAATGAACCATTGGCGTTGATTCTGGATTCTTCTTGGTGGTCTCTGCAACTCACACTAAGGAGTTACCTATCTAGTGCAACACTGGGAACCTTCGGGAGCTATTATTTACACACTTTGGCAGTTGCCCCACCCATTCCCCACATACTATATTAGTGTACATCCCGCATTTAAAAACTTTAAAGGCACTTTCGGTTAGGTCCAAGAAATCACTACAAACAGCCCCTCTAAAGAATGGAAACGTGGACAACAACAAGATGACAACAACTATCAAACTCCAAGATATTTTGCAAGGAGTCGTTTTTCTTTAGACCAATCTGGAAGAGTACGAGTCATTAAACTTTGAAAGGCCTGGGACAAAGAACATGTTGCTCCATGCCCCTGCCCCATCTCTAACGATGCCAAATCTTTACACCTTGGAAAACATCAACCAGTTGAACAATCAGGAGCAGTGAAAACAAACAATTTATTTCTAAATGATATATTTCTCAGTAGAGAACGATTATCTCTCAACAAAAAGAAATGAAACTGTCAGGCCTCTTGTTGAACACGTTTTTTCTGTTAAGAAACTTGTTAGTAAGCTAGGCAATTTAACATCTTTAACACTTCTTTATCTTTTTTTATCTTTAACACTTTTGAAACATATTACGGGAATAAAATTGAAAACTCCAAAATTATGGTAGCCAATGTATACAGGTGATTTATCATAGAATCATAGAATCATGGAGTTGGAAGAGACCTCATGGGCTATCCAGTTCAACCCCCTACCAAGAAGCAGGAAAACTGCATTCAAAGCACCCCCGACAGATGGTCATCCAGCCTCTATTTAAAAGCTTCCAAAGAAGGAGCCTCCACCACAGTCCGGGCAGAGAGTTCCACTGCTGAACGGCTCTCACAGTCAGGAAGTTCTTCCTAATGTTCAGATGGAATCTCCTCTCTTGTAGTTTGAAGCCATTGTTCCATTACGTCCTAGTCTCCAGGGAAGCAGAAAACAAGCTTGCTCCCTCCTCCCTATGGCTTCCTCTCACATATTTATACATGGATATCATATCTCCTCTTAGCCTTCTCTTCTTCAGGCTAAACATGCCCAGCTCTTTAAGCTGTTCCTCATAGGGCTTGTTCTTCAGACCCCTGATCATTTTAGTTGCCCTCCTCCGGACACATTCCCGATTTATAGAAAATCAGTATAGTACAGGTATACCTCAGCTGACATGTGCTCCTGGGCTTTACTTTTTTAACAGAAATGTTGGTAACAAAGGTAAAAATAACAGAAAAATTACAAATAAGTTTCTATACCAAAAAAAGAAGAGCAGTTCAACACATTTCAGAAAACTTTTTATGCAAAACTAACATTATGCAAATATGAAATGAAACAAGCAGATCAGGTAAGCCTTCCAAAATCAAACAAAAACATTATTAATTTTCCTAGAGGCTACTTGAAAGCATATTCAAAAAACGTATCTCTAGATTATTCATTTTCTTTCAGCAACTTCAATTCTTCTTATGATTTCCTATTTGGTAGCAAAGTTCATAGATCTATGTTTTGTCAATATTCCAGGCAGCTGTTAAGGCAGGCTAATCTGCTTTCCCTTTTGTTCTCTAAACATACTCATAAGTATTCTGGGGGCAACTGTTTATTTTGCCTGTTGTATAAAAGCACAAATAACAACAGCAGGATCACACAGAGTAGAATTCCATTCTTTCCCAGGTCAAGCTTCATTGTATTGTTTATTGCAGACATGCTGCTGCCACTCAGCACTCAAAGACTTTCTCTAGCTCTCCTCCATTCTCCCTCAGTTTATGCCAATGCTGGGGAGGGGAGTACTCCCAGTTAGACTCAACCAAGAAGGGAGTGGGCTGAATTGCCTTCCCATCAAAGACTTTATAAAAACAAGCTTCTTTATCAGATCCTTTGTTAACCAAAGCACGTGTTTAGATGTATTAGTTCGAGGTTTAGGGAGAAGATTTTGAATTAAAAATCACATATGATGAATAAATTTACCCGTCCGAACGGATTCTCCCCTATGACCCATCAAGGTTATTAAGATCTTCTGGAGGGGCCCTGCTTTTGGTCCCACCTGTTTCGCAATTGCGATTGGTGGGAACGAGGGACAGGGCCTTCTCGGTGGTGGCTCCTTGGCTCTGGAACTCCCTCCCGATGGAGATTAGATCTGCCCCTTCCCTCCTGACTTTTAGAAAGCTGGTAAAAACATGGCTTTGGAATACTGCATTCGCAGAATGATGATTGAGTCAATAACTGCTGACCACACGGGCAGATGGCGATGAATTTATGATTTATTCTGACGAACTGACCTTTTGTAAGTTGTATAATTGTATTTTAATGTATTTTTGTACTATTGTATTATGATGTTTACTGTGGTTATCTTATTGTATTTTAACCCTCTGCTGTTAGCAGGCCTGAGTCCCTCTTCGGAGGTTAAGAAGACCGGGTTATAAAAGCTCGAAATAAATAAATAAATAAATAAATAAATGACAATAATTAAAAAAGCCTTTACTCTCAAATCAATAATAGTTTCAACAAAGAAATACACTGGACAGATGATATCATACTGCTGTTATAGTTAATAAAATTAATAATATAGTTTTTTCACCATTTGGTTGTTGTAGGTTTTTCAGGCTATATGGCTATATTCTAGGAGCATTCTCTCCTGACATTTCGCCTGCATCTATAGCAGGCATCCTCAGAGGCGAAACGTCAGGACATGGCCATATAACCCAAAAAACCTACAACAACCCAGGTTTTTTTTTCTTGCCATGTTGAAGGAATTGTAGTGAGAGAAAAACTTATCTGCATCTTTCTTTTAAATGTCCAGAGGTGAAGGAATTAATCCAATTAATCAACTGTTGAATGATCAATGAAAACCTTTTATTCAACAGGGTTATTCTAGCTGAAATTAGCTACTGGATTTAGGCCTATTAATGTAAATATTACAAATATTTTATAATTTATTGTGTAGACCGTAATCCATACATAATAAGGAACTTTCAGAATAGAGAGATTTTCTATTGCAGGCTTATCTAGAGTTAAGGGTGACACATTTCTTCTACACTGTAAGAAAGTTCAACTGGTGTTTGAGCTGAGACAAAAGGGACATGCAAGTGTTTTAAATCTGAATTCCAATGACACTTCCCCACCAAACGATTTCACACTGTAATTTTATACTGTGTCTTACTTTGTTAGTTTTATTGTTACTGAATTTTAACATGCTTCGTGTGTAAGATGCTTTGAAAACATGTTCAAATATAGGATGGCCTATAAATGCTTTTTCAGTAAGCTTTGTGATTTATACCAGTTAAAGGGTAGGAGCAAAACTGGGTGCTGCCTGTATAATTCATCTTCAAATAATTTTATTTGGCATGTACACTAGCAATAGAAGCGCTACAATTCTACTGCTAGAAGGAACTGGATTTCCCCCCTATTCTTCCTTACAAACTGAGATGTTCTTGCACGAGAAGGGCAACATAAAGAGAAGAAGACTGAACAATAATGGAAACAAGCTCTTATTTGATTGTCCTTAAGGCAGTTATTTGGAAAAAGCTAAGCCAACTCAGTATAAAATGCTGCCTTAAGTATAAAATATTAAGAAAAGCATTTATACTGCTGATTTAGAAGAGATACATTGCATTCAGTGAAAGGAAACAAAAGTTTAAATATTTGCTTAACGAATAACTTGGAAACAATAACATTTTTATAACAATCAGCTACATATTTTAGTTTATATTGTTTTACTCAGAAGATAAATAATTGAGTGAACTATTTTAGAAACAGGAAACCGTTGTTGTGATTAGACTTTAAATGGAAGTTTACAGAATGTTGTTAAGGCAAGGATTTTTAAAAGTTTCCACTTCAGTTCAATCCTCCATGTTTTATAGAAGAACAAACTACCATATATAAAAGAGGAACTTCTGCCGGGAAGTCAATATGAGAAAGGGAAAAAATGAAAATATGATAGGAACTGAAATACAACTGTCTAAAATTCCCAGCACCGAGCAATAAACAGTCGCCTTGCAATTATTCTGAGCAAACAGGCAAAAAGATATTGTAGCCTCGACAGTGACAACAGGAACTGATCATCTGAAAAGTAAAACTACATTCACCATAATATAAATTTAATCTTCAAGAGTGTTAGTAGGATAGATGGCAATAGATGGTAGCATTTTTGTCAAGTGATGAAGGAACTTATCCCTTGCAAGTTTCCACCCTGGTTTCTTTCTGTTTTTGCACATTGGCAAAATGAAGTCCTATGGAGGACATCCCATGATGAACAGCCACTTCTGGTGGCCACCCATTGTTAATCTGTCTTGCCAGCATGCAAAAATGTAGAGAAGACTTCGTAACACTAAATAAAGAAAAGAGGGGAAAAGCAGAGGAAAGTGGGAAGAAGACAGAGAAGGACATGGGATGGCTGGCCATCCCCAAAGACCTTGCTGAGGTAAGACAAGTCCGCACTCTTCCAAGTGCCTTCCCCTGCTTCCCTCCCACCTGTGCGATAACGTCCAAAGAGCTATTATTACTGTGCAAAATGATGCAATGAAGAACATGTTGTACTTATTTAACAAAAGTTTGTATGATCACAGGCAGTAAAATAATGACTTTTAAAGAAAAGAATACTGTCTCATGCTTACATCACCAGATTTCTCACTATGCCATCAAGTAAGCAAAATGCTGTCGAATTTCACATCTACTTATGCACTTCACCAACTCCATGTACAAATGACTATTGTTTACTTATATGCATAGAACAGTCTTCTACCCCAAACCAGGCAAAATATCTGAAATCCAATTTAAATAAGAAAAGGCAAAAAGGAAGGAAGGAATATAGCTCAATTCAAAACAACCAAGCCTCCATAGTCTAGGAGCAACCACTAAGGTTGGACCTATACTGTCATATAATCCAGTTTCAAAATGAATATTAACAGCTTTGAAGTTGATTATATGGCTTTATACTGCCATATAATCCAGTTCAATGCAGTTGATCTTCATTCAGAAACTACATTATATAGTACTGTAGACAGGGCCTAAGAAGGTTTTTTCCAATGTCCTCACCAGAAAAGCTTGTGAAGTGGTTGGATAGAGTGAAAACTCTCACATTAAAAGTGTAATGCCTGGGAAGGCTCATATAGGGAAAGGTAGTATTTCAGATAATGTGAGCTTGAGCTATATGAGGTCATAACTAGCACACTGAATTGTGCCCAGAAAGACAGCATCATTGTGATTATCTTAGTAAGGTAAAGGTTTTCCCCTAACATAAAGTCCAGTTGTGTTAAACCCTGGGGCTTGGTGCTCATCTCCATTTCTAAGGTGAAGAGCCAGCATTGTCCGTAGACAACTTCAAGGTCATGTGGCCAGAATGATTGTATGGAGCGCCATTACCTTCCCATTGGAGCTGAACCTATTGATCTATTCACATTTACATGTTTTTGAACTTCTAGGTCGGCAGAAGCTGGGACTAACAGCAGGAGCTCATGCCGCTCCCCGGATTCGAACCTGCAAACTTTCGGTCAGCAAGTTTAGCAGCTCAGCACTTAAACCCACTGCGCCACCAAGGGCTCCATGAGTATCTTACAGTAATCCAAAAATGATATAAATGCTACATTGGTCAGATCTCAAAGCACAGCCAACACACAATTTTTAATTATTAAAACACACTCCTGGCATGGCCAGAGTCAATTTTAAAGGTGGGAAGACTTATAGATGAGCTAGCCTGATTTTTCATGGACTAGGGGTTTTTTTTTTAAGTTTTTTTAAGAGCAAGAAAGCCATTGCTTCCAAAGTTGTTTAAAAGTAAACATGTTCCTATATGTGATATATATTGTATGAAATGCTAGAAAGTAAGGGTGGCCATTGCATGGCTTGACTACACAGATGACAGAAAATAACAAGATCCAGGCAAGCAACTGTATGATCTATATCATGGAGAGACTATAGAAGATGTTCAAGTGCTAGAATCACAAGTGGATAGGCTCAGAAGAGAGAATAAAAGAACAGAGAGCCATAACCATCCATTACAATTCCTGTAAGGGATAAAAGCAGTAGGTAGAGATAAAGGCATATATTGCCAATTCCTCTTATCCTGTTTTTCTTCATTTTGAACTCATTTCATCTCTAGTCATTTTATTGGGAGCACTCTCCACAGAGCCAGGGGACATGGGCCTGGCTGCATATACTAGGACAAATGCTCATTTATGTCTATCCTGTTAACAGGTGGATTGGCAACTCATACAGAATAATAAAATGGTTTATGTCAATGCCACAACTTTCTGAACGAACATGATGAAAAACAATCTGTTATATTTTAGTAAAATGAACCAAACTCTTCCGTTTTGCTCAAAACAATTTTAACATAATCATCCAACACCAGTTGTCTTTCTAAATGCAATAACTATACCCTTCAAGGTCTAGCACCAAAATTATTCCTCACAAGTGACACCAGAAATAGCATTATTAGCCTTGTAGGTTACACTGTATTCCTCAAATGTGGGCTATGAAAGATATACAGCTGTCAAAAACAGACTGTCTTAAGTACCACGCTGTTTTCACAGAATACTCAAATATAGAACAGAGCAGCCTTTTAGAAATAAGACAAGATGACTTATTTCTTCCAAAGCAATTTCTTTACTGTATGCATTTTAACATTAAATCAAGGCCATCTATGAAGTCTACCGAGTCACTTTCTTTAATTTAATATAGGGTAGAATCTTCTAAGTTTTGATTACATGTATTGGCCTATTTGCTTTACGCTGTATTGTATTTCTTGTGTTTGACCTGGATAATTTGTTTTACTGTCGTATAGTTTTATATTTTGTTATTTGGTTTCCTCTGTTTATGTGTATGCACAAATATTATAGAATAAACCTTTGGCAGATCACACTGTTTTCCATTGCTTTACTTGTAAAGGACATATACATTGATGGTGATGGCAGCAATGATGATGGTTATGATGATGCCTACATTATTAGTGTAATAAATCACATAACACTATCACATTTTATTCAGTTATCAGACAAAACTGACCCTTTTCTGACCTACTAGTCATCATATTATGTGTATTTCAGAGTCCATTTTTATTACTTGTACACAAACTAAGATTAAGATCACAGTGCCATTGTGTAGACATGATGGAGCTTAAAGAGAGAGAAGCAGGGTGCCTATCTCGATATTATAAGAGGCAGTGCAGAGGAAAAGACAGCAAAGAATGCATGTGGTAGAACAGACTGGCAGTAGCTCCAAGGATACACAATCTGAACACTGGAGAATAACAACAATTGCATAGTCCGTTAGTTAAAAAGAAGGCATGTTATGTAACATTATAATTAATCAGTTTTTAATAATCACAGCAAAACAGTATTATCATGTGCTTAATTCTGGAACTTATTATGTTTGTAACATTTATTATGTTTTGAGGGCAAAAGATATTTTCTTTTGCAATCCAAAGAAAGCTTATAAAAGAAAATAAATAAAGTATCTCTTAGTAGAAAACAAATCTCAATTTGAAAAAGCAACTGGTGCTTGGTACAAACATTAATATCAAGGCCACAACATTCTGACCTTTCTTTTGCCACAGAGTATTATTCCCTGCTACCTAGAAGATAACAGTGAAAGGTGTTTGGTATAGACTGGGGGCCCATCCAGACAGAGCTTTAAACACAGGAGTTCTGGTTTTAAAAGAGGGAGTGGCTATAAAACATCAGCACTAAATGCACACTGAATTGCTGCAAAGAAGGGAAACTGCGGGATAAAAAGGTCAGTTTTTATCTTGTTTCTGGCCAAAAGATGCACATCTCCATGTAGGGTCTGTGTGACCCTACATTCCAAAAAAACATGTGTTTCCCTCCCCTCTGTGGAGACTGCTCCAGCTGATGTCTCTTTTTAAAAACCCAAAACAGCTGATTAGCTGATTGGGCTGTCAAAGGAATGCACAGCTGATTTAAAGAAAGCAGAACAGAGAGCCACTCCAACTCTCTCAAACTCTAGTAGCCCAACCTCCTGCATACAAGTTTGGCTCATTTTACATATACTTCCACAGAATTACTTTTGATGTTTTAAAAGTCCAGTCCATGTCTTCCTGATTTCAGTGTTATTTCTATCACAAACTCCAAGCGAAAGCTTTTTCACTTTACCTGAAAACCTTTTTTTTTCATCATCTCACCCTTTTGTTTTCTGTGTTAATATCTAGCTTGAAGAGATTTAATCTACTCCAAAGCTTTGTCACATCTTTGTGATTTTTTTGACTGGGCTTAATACATCCATTGTCCTATTTTTGTATTAAACAAAAATAGATCTGCATGTCCCGACATTCACCCTACTGATTCCTAAGCATGAAGTTTCCTTTTTACTTTTCCATTTACATTCACACTTTGATTAAGAATCTTGGCAAGGGCCAGACTTCAGCCTATTTGCATACTTTTGATTCCAAGAGCATGTTACCTGACTAGCTTTTCTGTGAAACTTCTACTGCTACCTACAAGTTCTTTTTGCAAACAGGTGCTACAATGACTAAATAGACTTTGATAGGTTTGCTTTAGTGTTATGATGCTCGAGTTCTAGCTATGGCATTAACTAGGAGATAGACCTTTGAGAGAATCAAGAATTTACATTGATCAGTTAGGGAGTATGCAGTTCTGTTTTGTAAAGTGCTTAGGAGGTATGTGCCTTATTGTACACAGTAGAAAACCTCTGCAGGGAGCCATAATTAGCCCATGTTAAATCATTATTGCTTCTACTGTAGCACGTGAAATAACCTTCAGTTTCTGAATGACGTGAAAAGAAGCTTCCAAGAAGGAAAACTCAGGAAGAGTTACAGGTTTGTTCTTGCTATAGTACTCTGTGTTTTTAGGAGGTGGCTATAAATGTTCTAGCCTTGCTCTAATTCTGTCCATCCAAACGGAGAGACCTGTGATTACTGTAGCAGGCTGATTGATATATATATAGACAGACAGACAGATAGATAGACAGATAGATATAGATAGAGATATAGATATACACAATGTTTGGCCATTTGCCAGTGAAACAAGGTATGGGTGTCTGGATACAGGTGGTCGAATAAATTGAGAAGCAGAGTCCTAAGTACTGATATTTCAAAATATTACAGAAACAACACCCTATGGGATAATCAAATTCATCCTCATTAGTAGAAAAAGCATATGGTGTAAGGGAATAGAATAACAGAATCATAATGACTGCAAAAACCATCTGGTCCAACCCCTACCATACACGTTTATAAGTGATGTTAAAACCTCAGTGTGTATTATTTTACAGATACATCCATCAAATTACTTTTGATGTTTTAAAAGTCCATTCTCCTGGGAAATTCTATAATATGTTGTTGCATTGTTTGTTTGTTTATTTATCACACTTGTACCCCACCTTTCTCACCCCGAAGGGGACTCAGAGCGGCCTTACAAAGGCATCGATTCGATGCCACACATATACATACATATTGGTAAATAAACAACACATTAAAAACCAATGAAAAACATAAATATTAAAACATTAGCTAAAATCACACAATCCAAGTCATATCTCAGGGCTGTTCCATTCATCATATTATTTTGTAGTTTCTTATTGCTCTGTTCAAATTTATTGGCCAACGCTTGGTCCCAAAGCCAGTTTTTAACTTTTTCCTGAAGGTCAGGAGGGAGGGGGCTGACCTGATTTCATTGCGGAGGGAGTTTCATAGATGAGGGACCACCACTGAGAAAGCCCTGTCTGTTGTCCCCACCAATCTCAGCTGAGAAGGAGGTGGGATCAAGAGCAAGGCCTCCCCTGATGATCTTAGCCTCCGAGGTAGATCATAGAAGGAGATATGTTCGGACAGGTGGGCTGGGCTGGAACTGTTTAGGGCTTTATAGGCTAAAGCCAGCCCTTTAATTGTGCTCGGTAGCAGACTGGGCACCACAGAGCTGATGTAACAGGAAGGTTGTGTGCTTCAGTGAGCAATCTGGCTGCCACCCATTGGACCATTTGAAGCTTCTGAACAGTCCTAAAAGGCAACCCCATTACACATGGATGTGCAACCTTTTATGTACAGCCCAAAGATATGTTTAAATGAAAATAAACTACTTACTGTTTCAGACAGATAATGTTTTTCCCATTGATTTCTAAGCTCTTTGGGGTTATTAAATAAGAGGAAATTAGCATTAATCCCAAATTAACTCCATTAAAAATCACAAAAAGCCTGGATTACCAGACATGGTGTTGTCAGATTATGGATTTTTCTTTTAAAAAACCCAAAACTGTAGGCTAGTTTATCTGTGGGGTACACCATAGATATCTAAAAAGAAATCTTACAAGTTCTATTGGCTATGATACAAATCCTGGAAGATCACAGCCTCTAAGTGTAAATTAGCAGCATAAGCAAACACACTGCAGGGCACAGAACATCTCCACTCTAAAGATGCATAATCATCCAATCACTCTGCAATGCTCTCTTTTGAAATAATATTAAAACATACTGGAACACCACCATGTGGTGATAAACACCTTAATATTAATGACAGAATGTGACTCTGCATTTATGTAGCATTCTAGATGCTATTGAACTGCAAATCCTGGAAGCTCTCACCAGCATAAAAATTGGCAAAAATGTTGGGAGCTATAGTTTGCAGGACTACACAATTCCCACACCTTCACTCTAGTATTTATAACTTCTCTTGTTGATTATTATTAATATGTTCATAAATGTCAAGTAACACAATATGTATTCAAAAATGCCTTATCAGTTGGAAAAGTAAGAAAGTTTATTTTCTAAATGTTTCCAAAATGCTTGAAAAGTTTGGATGATTGCAAAGTGCTCATGATATTCTTTCTCACTGTCCATAAAATGACTGATAAATAATGTATAGCTTAATTTGAAAACATCTTTCATTGATTTGATGATGAAATTTTGTTTGAACCACAACTGTTTATTGGGAAATTAATTAATAGCATATTTGCTACATGTCTGCTTATTAATGGATTCCAGAAGTTCCTGACTCCACATTTTTAAATTTTTGTGGATAATTTTTATTCAAAGTTATTTATAAGAATTTAAGAGGTACTTGATCCCATCTGATCTTGGAAGCTAAGCAGGATCAGCTGGTTTTTTTATCTGGATGGGAAGCCATCAATTAATACTAAGTGTTGCGGGCTGTATTTCAGAAAAAAAGAACTGGCAAAACCTTTTCTAAGTATTTCTTGACTTAGAAAACCCTGTGGAATTTATGAGTTTGCTATAACTAGACAGGCAATCTGAAGGTATATCTTATACACAATAGTAAGAATTTAGAGTTTTTATTTAAGTTGAGCTAATTAAAAAGTCATATAATACTCCTGTATTGAGACGAATTCATCAAAACGTATGAGTAATCAATAGAAGTGCCTGATATTTTTCTTTCAAACTGAACCTCCGTCAAAATATATTACTTTAAATATTAATTTACAAGAAAACCACAGTAGTATACAAATTATATCAATGACAACAAAATGTAACCAATTTAAAGGTTAAGTTCATTGTGATACGACCTTCTATAAATTGTATAATCTTAAAAGGTACAAAAGAATACTTTCTTAAAAAGAGATACATGATTTCATTTTCCTTCCTGAAGTAAAATCTTGATACCCCACTGAATGCATTGAACATCAATGTAAATATTGGAACACAGCTGAAATTTAGTTACATTCCCATCCCTTTTGTTCTACTAGGTTCAAGGTACAAGCTTGTGAACAGTTACTGAGAATGAACACCACTGGACACAATGGGGTTGACTTGTGAGAAGGCAAACCTAGACTTGCACTGCATACTGAACACCCACAAACATGGACATTCATTTTTCAACACTGAACATTTCTAATAATAAAATCATGCCTAAGCTTCTCTTAAAGTAGGGGCAAGAAACAGGTGTTGAACTGCAACTTCCATCAGCCATAGCACATTTAGGCAGTGGGGAGGGAAAACAGGAATTGATTCTATGTGCCACATATTCCTGATTCCTGTTCTAAATGCTTGAAGACAAGTGTCCCCAAATGAAAGCCCATGGTCCAGAGGTAGCTCTCCAAGGTCATTTACTCAGCCTCGGTCCTAATTTTTAGGTGTAGATTTGCCCTAACTCGGAAACTACTTGAAGGCTCACAAGAGCAATCCTAATATTATAATGTAATGCAATGTAATACTACTACTACTAATATATTATAATTATATATTTATATTACATGTAATATTACTAATGATATTACAATATAATGGTATAGTACAATATAGTAATATTTAATACTGATATTGTACTATGCTAATAATATAATATACTGTATATATATATATATATATATCTTGTAAGCCGCTCTGAGTCCCCTTCAGGGTGAGAAGGGCAGCATATAAATGTCATAAATAAATAAATAAGACTGTTTCGTCAGCCAAAAGCAGACCACACTTCCCACTGAAATACTGGTAAGTTTGTGTTAGTTAAATGCTAATCAATGTGGCCAACGGCAACATTCACACTTGCCTAAAGCAGACAAGAGTTCTTTCTCCCACCATGGAAATTATTCCATACTTATATAAACCCCACTTGCTTAGTTTCCAACAGACCTCACAACCTCTGAGGATGCCTGCCATAGATGTGGGTGAAACATCAGGAGAGAATGCTTCTGGAACATGGCCAGAAAGCCCGGAAAACTCACAGCAACCCATTAGTTAAAATTGTTCTTCTGGCATTTCTTGCTCTATATTTAGTAAATGTATTTGTTATAGAATGTTGGGCATCGCTTTGCTTGTAATGTCTTTTTATGTCATTTTTTGCACTACAAATAAGGTATGTGCAGTGTGCATAATGATTTGTTAATTTTTTTTAATGATAGTTCATACACCCAACAGCCTGAGGCCCTCAGCTTTAAAAAGTGGCTTTTAAAGTTTGAGGACCCCTGCCTTCAGATAGGCATAAATCTTCTAAGATCACTATAACTTCTAAGATCACTATAATCTGAATCATATTCAATAGTGATTATTCTTCCTCTAAACTATTTTTAATAATAATAATAATAATAATAATAATAATAATAATTTATTTGTAGCCTGCCCTATCTTCCCTAGGGGAGTTATAATAATCAGATAATAATCCATTATTATGTATGTATTTCTCTGAGCAAATGTACCCCAACACAAGATGAGGGTTTCTTTCGCTGTTTGTCCATAGGAAGCCATTTCAAAAGGTCATTTTAATTTATTCAGGCATCTGCCTCAGAAACTGGTTTCATTACAGACTTCAAGAAATCCATTTTAAATAGCTGCTCAAATATTTGTCTTGCGAAAGGTCAGAATGGTATTTAGCCTTGTAGTCGTTGCAGCTGTATACAAAGCAGAGGGGATGGTGCATGTTGATTTGCAATAAAATAATCTGGGGTAAACAAAGCAATACTCCGCCAAGATTTGTAGATCTCGGTTCTGAAAATGTTCTCAGAATGATGGGGAATTGCAAGCATATGAAAGACAGGGAAAGAATCTCATTGATGGGGCTTGGGGCAATTACCATGAAGACTCTTTCCATTGTTTTAGACCAAGCAAGGACCAACCTGGGCCCTCCAGGTGTTTTGGACTTCAACTCCCACTATTCCTAACAGCCTCAGGCCCTTTTCTGCGGAAAGGGCCTGAGGCTGTTAGGAATAGTGGGAGTTGAAGTCCAAAACACCCAGAGGGCCGAAGTTCACCCATGCCTGGTCTAAAACGATGGATAAACTTCAGCACACAAAAGTAAATGCTGACTAGGCAGGGCCAAAGCCGACTTAGTTGCATAGCCCCTCCTTCCCCACTCCAACTATCCAATGACTAGCATAGGGCTCTTCTGGAGGAAATTCTACACTTTCAAATAAAGGAGAAGGAGTGTAATAGGATCAAGACTCCTCTGGAGTGTAATAGGATCAAGACGCAAGAGGACTCTTGCTAGTGGTGGGCACAAACATTCATTTCCCTGTGATCCACAGGATTGCAAAAGGACATGCATGGTCCAGCATGATCAATCAGCTTCCGAACCGCTGGCAGACAAACTCTATGGAAAGTGTGTGCTTTTGAATGCAATGGAAATGCCTAGGCATTTCTCCTGGCATGGGAACTCATGCTTCCCACCAGTTTCGCCCGCACTAGAGAGAGAGACCAGAGTGCACCCCATCCCAGCATGACAATACGCTGGCAAATAACTCGCCCCCTTCCCCAACCACACACAACTGAAAGCAGCTCTTATTCATCAGGTTGTAATCATACAGTTCACACTTTAGCATCTGCCTTTGTCACTCTGTCAAAGCGGTTGGTGAGAACGGGTAGAGAACTAGCCACAGAAAGAGAGCAAGGAAAGGGATGTTGTTGGATGCACACACTGTGCCTGGCGTTGGTGATGGGAAGCCTCCGATTCTTTCTGAACCCTCATTTAACAATCAAGGTCCTTGATGGGGAAACTAGGCAGAGGCGCGGAATCAATCGCACAGCTTGTCTGGGTGCAATCCCTGTTGCTGGCAACCTGAATGAGCAGGGCGCGAACCAAAGCTGAAACGTACAATGGTCCTCATTTTCCCCCCTCTCGCGCTCCCTTTTTACATGCCTGATTTAGCCCTAGCTGGCAGATTTATGGGCCCATTTCTTTTGACAGCTTAACTCCATCCCTGTGTGTGTGTGTGTGTGTAAGAGAGAGAGACTGTCTATACACACACACACAGGCATCCAGAAGTTAACTCTCCCTTGCCTGGCAGAACTGAACTGCAGATTCATCCCCAGGCAGTGAAAGGTGAAAATTAGTCCAGAGGCTGGGATAGGATTACACAGCAAGGGAGGGAGAGAGAGACTGCAGGGGACAGGATGCCAAAGGCTATCCTGCGACTGTTTAGAGAGAGGCAGCTCTAAAAAAACAAAAATACAAAGCCCATTGTGTTGTCGAAGGCCTTCATGGCTGGAATTACTGGGTCGCTGTGAGTTTTCCTGGCTGTCTAGCCATGTCTAGCATTCTCTCCTGATGTTTTGCCTACGTCTATGGCCAGCATCCTCAGAAGTTGAGAGGTCCGTTGGAAATTAGGCAAGCGGGGTTTATATATCTGTGGAATAATGTCCAGGGTGGGAGAAAGAACTCTTGTCTGTTGGAGGAAAGTGAAAATGTTGCAATTGGCCACCTTGATTAGCACTGATTCAAAGCCTGGCTGCTTCCTGCCCAGGAGAGCCTTTGTTGGGAGGTGTTAGATGGCCCTGATTGTTTCCTGCCTGGAATTCCTCTGCTTTCCCCTGGAAGCAACTAGGCTTTGAAGCTGCAAGACTATTCGATGCTAATCAAGGTGGCCAATGGCAACATTCACACTTGCACCAAGAAGACAAGAGTCCTTTCTCCTACCCTGGACATTATTCCCCAGAAATATAGAATCCTAGAGTTGGAATAGACCTCGTGGACCATCCAGTCCAACCTCCTGCCAAGAAGTGGGAAAATCGCATTCAAAGCACCCCCGACAGATGGCCATCTAACCATATAAATCTAATTTCCTTAGTTTCCAACAGACCTCACAAGGTGGCCAATGGCAACATTCACCCTTGCCTCAAGCAAACAGGAGTTCTTTCTCTCATCTTGGACATTATTCCACACATATATAAATCCCACTTGACTAGTTTCCAACACACCTCACAGTCTCTGAGGATGCCTGCCACAGATTTGGGCAAAACGTCAGGAGAGAATGCTCCTGGAACATGGTCAGACAAGCCAGAAAACTCACAGCAGCCCAGTGATCCCGTCCATGATTAACTAGAAGAGAGACCTTTGAGAGAATCAAGAATTTACATTGATCAGTGAGTGAGTATGCAGTTCTGTTTTGTAAAGTGCTTGGGAGTTGTGTGCCTTATTGTACACAGTAGAAAACCTCTGCAGGGAGCCATAATTAGCCCATGTTAAATCATGATTGTGTATCTGCTTCTACTGTAGAGAAATAACCACACATGAAGCTGAATTTGTCTGTAAGTCGGAACAGGTTCATACAAGGGTAACTCCAGCTCACGCTCTCTCTCTCTATATATATATATATACACATACACACATATACATGTGTGTGTGTATGGTAAAATCAGGACAGGAAATAGTACTCAGAAACGAGGGGAATCCCAGACATGAAACAATCAGGGCCAGCCAACACCCTGGACCTTCCACTAATACATAAACCCCACTTGCCTAGTTTTCAACAAAACTCACAACCTCAGAGGATGCCTGCCATAGACGTGGTTGAAACATCAGGAGAGAATGCTTCTGGAACATGGCTAAACAGCCCAGAAAACTCACAGCAACCCAGTGATTCCACCCATGAAAGCCTTCCACAATACCTTTTTGAAACTCTTTCCAGCTTTGGTACCAACCTGACTCTAGGGAGAGTTGCCTGAGGCCCCTTCCAGACAGCTGTATAAAATCCCATATCATCTGGGTTATATGGCAGTGTGGACTCAGGGCCCTTCCACACAGGTATATAACCCAGAATCTCAAGGCAGAAACAATCAGGGCCAGCTAACACCCGGGACCTTGCACTAATATATAAACTCCACTTGCCTAGTTTCCACCAAACCTCACCATCTCAGAGGATGCCTGCTTTGACCTGTGTTATATGTTAGTGTGGACTCAGCCATATAACACAAAATCCCAAGGCAGAAACAATCAGGGCCAGCTAACACCCGGGACCTTGCACTGATATATAAACTCCACTTGCCTAGTTTCCACCAAACCTCAGAGGGTGCCTGATTTGACCTGGGTTATATGGCAGTGTGGACTCGGCCATATAACACAAAATTCCAAGGCTGAAACAATCAGGGCCAGCTAACACCCAGAAACCAATCAGGGCTAGCTAACACCCTGAACCTTCCACTGATACATAAACCCGACTTGCCTGTTTCCAACAAACCTCACAACCTCTGATGTGGATGAAACGTCAGGAGGGGATGCTTCTGGAACATGGCCAGACAGCCTGGAAAACTCACAGCAACACAAAGGGAGAGGGAAGGAGGGAAAGAGATAGAGAGAGGCTGCAGTGATAGGGCTGTCTCTCTGCTGTAAAGCCAGGGCTGTGCCTGTCTCACTCTTCTTCCCTTGAGCAGGAGGCGTCTTTTCTGCATGGCGAGACTGCAGACCAAACACCCCTGTAAAAGACGACCCCCCCCCCCCCCAAAAAGGGAGTCCCCAGGCAGGCCTACCTTGTGCCAGAGCTTGCAACATGTGGAGCTGAAGCAGGAGGAACGCCCCCCATCCCCGCCAGAAGCAGCCGCCGAAGTTTAACTTTCTTCTCGCCCGGCCTGGCAAGCCATTCCCATTCCTCCTCCTCCTCCTCTTCCTCGGCGGCGTGACTTCTTCGTCCCCTCTTGCCTCCCCTGCGAAGCCCCCCGAGGGGCCCCCCATCTCCCCAACTTCTCCGGGCATGGCTGCCTTGCAACCGCCGCCCCGAGCCTTGCAAGGACGGGCTGCACCAAAACAAGCAGGCAGAAATGGGAAACACATGTTTCCTTTGGACTCCAGTTGCCTTCCCAATAGAGAGCGAAGAGAAGGAGGAGTGGGAAGAGGGATTGGGGAGAATAGCGCCTGTTTGTGTCAAGTTTCCAGGCGTCAGTCTTGCAACCGATCGGAGTTCTTCATCCTCGAATAAAGAGAAAAACCCAACGCGTGTGTGGACTTAAAAGGACGCCGAAGGAGATGCCATCTCGGCGAGGCAGTGGCAGTCAATCAGAGGAGCACCTTCCTTCCTTCCTTCCTTCCTTCCTCCCATACCGCAAAGATGACGGAAACTGGTCCCCTTGGGGAGGAAGCCGAGGGAAGAAGGCTCCTGCCTTCATCCTCCTCCAAGCACAAGTTCTCAACCCTCCAGCTCGAGGCAAAGCAGGCAGCCAGGCGAGACTCTTGGGACTCGATCCGGAGCCAGAAGGGGATTTAAATCCGATTTATCTTCTCTTCCTTCGGCTTCAACGGCGGGGAAGATCCATAGCCAGCAGGTAAAGAGAGGGAGCCAGTTCCTGCAAGCCGCCGCCGCTGCTTCTGCTGCTGCTCTCTGCCTGCTTTGCAGTTGCAACCAGTTGAGGAAAGAAGGAAGGGATGGGTCTCTCTCTCTCTCTCTCTCCCCAACTCTCTCTCTCCAATGAAGGTGGAGAGAGAAACCTGATCAGATCTCCCTCCCCAGAGGAAGGCGAGGGGAAGAGAGGGGAAAGCCGGAGCTCCCCTCCGCCAGCAGCGTGTCCCCAGCAGCTCCACGCAGGCGAGGTTTCTGGGTCAACGGCTCAGACGAGCCAAAGAAGACCCGGGGACCCAAGCCGGAGGAAAGAACTACTGGAAGGGAGGGAGGGAGCTGACGCCTGAGACGCAGCAGCAGCAGCAACAAGGTGAAAGCGTCTCTTTCTCAAGCTGGACTCCGGGTTTTGCGCCGCTTGTTTCTCTCACGCGGAAGCTGTAAACAGGAGGAAGGCAGAGGGAGGGAAACAATGTCACCAGCCGCACAAACGACGTAGAGATTACAATCCCAGCATCGTCAGTGGTCACCTCGCCATCCAACTCTCACTGAGCCCAATGAGGAGGGTTGTCCCTCCATCCTGGTTTGAAATGAGTTCTGCCACCAACCCTCAATAGTAGTGATAGATTTTTTAAAAACTAGATTGTTGTAAGTTTTCCGGGCTCTCTGGCCATGTTCCAGAAGCATTCCCTCCTGACGTTTCGCCTGCATCTATGGCAGGCATCCCTCAGAGGTTGTGAGGTCTGTTGTAACCTAGGCAAGTGGACTGTTGTAGTTTTTTCGGGCTATATGGCCATGTTCCAGAAGCGTTCTCTCCTGACGTTTCTCCTGCATCTATGGCAAGCAACCTCTGAGGATGCTAGCCATAGAATCATAGAGTTGGAAGAGACCTCATGGGCCATCCAGTCCAACCCCATTCTGCCAAGAAGCAGGAATATTGCATTCAAAGCACCCCTGACAGATGGCCATCCAGCCTCTGTTTAAAAGCTTCCAAAGAAGGAGCCTCCACCACACTTCGGAGCAGAGAGTTCCATTGCTGAATGGCTCTCACAATCAGGAAGTTCTTCCTAATGTTCAGATGGAATCTCGTCTCTTGTAGTTTGAAGCCATTGTTCCATTCAGGCCCATAGCGAGGATTTTGTTTGGGAGGGGGCTGAGTTTGGTTGGGGGGGGCTGAGTCTGTGTGAAAGAGGGTCTACGCTAGCAAACCTTTTGTATTGTTACCCAAATACCACCATGCATATGGGATATATTGAGCATGGTGATCAGATCATGATATGAATAAATGTAACAGTTTAAATAATGTACCAGTAAGGCCTTCTCGCGGACCACCATGAGAATTTCGGGGGGGGGGGGGGGGTTAAAGCCCCCCCCCCCCCCCCGCTACATGTCTGGTTCCATTGTGTCCTAGTATCCAGAGAAGCAGAAAAAAACCTTGCTCCCTCTTCCCTATGACTTCCTCTCACGCATGTATACATGGCTATGTCTCCTCTCAGCCTTCTCTTCTTCAGGCTAAACATTCCCAGCTCTTTAAGCCGCTCTTCATAAGGCTTATTCTCCAGACCTTTGATCATTTTAGTCGCTCTCCTCTGGACACATTCCAGCTTGTCAATATCTCTCTTGAATTGTGGTGCCCAGAATTGGACACAATATTCCAGGTGGGGTCTAATCAAGGCATAGATGCAGGCAAAATGTCAGGACAGACTGCTTCTAGAACATGTCCATATCGCCCGAAAAACCTACAACAACCCTGTGATTCCAGCCATGAAAGCCTTAGACAATACAAGGCAAGTGCAGTTTATATATCTGTGCAATTATGTCCAGGGTGGGAGAAAGAACTGTATGTTTGAGGCAAGTGTGAATATTGCAGTTGGTCAACTTTATTGCAGCTTCAATGCCTACTTGCTTCCAGAGGAATTCCAAGCAGGAAACAATCAGGGCCAGCTAACACCTTCCAACAAAGGCTCTCCCAGGCAGGAAGCAACCAGGCACTGAAGCTGCTAGGCCATTAAATGCTAATAAAGGTACCAATGGCAACATTCACACTTGCCTTGAGCAGACAAGAGTTCTTCTCCCACCCTGAACATCATTCCACAGATATATAAACCCCACCTGTCTAGTTTACAACAGACCTCACAACCTCTGAGGATGCCTGTCATAGATATGTGTGAAATGTCAGGAGAGAATGCTTCTGGAACATGGCCATACAGCCCAGGGAAACTCACAGCAACCCAGTGATTCCAGCCATGAAAGCCTTAGACAGTACATTTTTTGAAACTCCAGCTTTTGTGCCAACCTGACTCCTCACCATCCTAGTTTGAAATGGGATCTGCCATCTTCAATAGTAGTGAGTGATACATTTTTAAAATGATTTTTATTAGAATATTAGAAAGTTACATCGAAAGAGGGGGAATATTTAAAAGAAGATAGAAAAGTAGGGAAAAAAGAAGTTAAAAGAAAGAAAGAAAAGGGTTATCATTTACATCCCACCAACAGTTAAAAAAACACTCAGAAAAAAACACAAGAAAAAAATAAAAATTGACTTCCATCTCATCCTCAGGTTTTTAGTCTCAATAAATTACCCAGTTATTTAAAAAAAAAAACATTTCCTCTTATTCTCTTCTTTCCTTCTCATATTCACCAAAGAGGGTCCAATCTCTCCTCTTTATCGATTTCCCGGTATTTTTCTTCAAGAAAAACGTTAGTTCGTCCATTTCTCTTATTTCTCTAATTTTCCCCAGCCATTCATCCATGGTTGGAGTATTGTCTTGTTTCTAAAATTTTGCTAAAGATATTCTCGCCACAGTCGTAAAATATGTAAATAACATGTCCTCATTTTCATTTAGTTGTAATTACAAATCTGTAAAACCTAATAAGTAATATTCTGATTTCTTTTTAAACGCTCTCTTCAAAAAAAAATTGTGTTTCCTCATGAACCATCGACCAATACTTCGATATTTCTTTACAGGTCCACCACATATGGTAAAAGGTACCAACCTGCTGACAACCTTTCCAACATTTATCGGAAGAATTTTTATACATAAGAGCCAATTTTTTAGGAGTGGTATACCATCTGTGGAACATTTTTATCCAGTTTTCTTTTAAATCTGTCGCATAGACATATTTTAATTTTTTGTCCCACATCTGTTCCAACTCTCTAAATTGAATCGGTCTTCTTATTTTCTCTGCCCATTTGATCATACATTATTTGACCTGTTCACATTCTGTTAGCAAAGTTAATAGTGTATTATAGATCATTGTAATTAATTTCTTTTTCATCTTCAGGATCTTATCCCATATTGTTTCTTCCCAGTCAAACCCTATTTTGTTATCTTGTTTATAATGCTCTTTCATCTGCAGATATTGTAACCATGTAATATTTGCATTTATTTCTTTTATTTGTTGGTAGGCCTTAATCTCAGTAATGTTCCTTATTAAAATGTCTCTATATGTTGGCCACACTCTCCAGCCTAGTAATCTTCTTTGATGTGCCTCCACTGAGGATACATTTTTAAAACTCTTTCCAGCTTTTGTGCCAACCTGGCCCCTAGGGGACTTGCCCCTTCCTTACAGCTGCATAAAATCCCATATTATGGAGCACCTCAGCAAGCGAGAGTCCAAAAGTGGCAGGCTAAAACCCAGAACCTCAATCAGTGGCTGAGACCAAATGAGAGACTCCCCCCTGGGCACACAGAAGACTGGGCGACTTGGAAGGCACTGAACAGGCTGCGTTCTGGCACCATGAGATGCAGAGCCAACCTTACGAAAAGGGGCTACAAAGTGGATTCCACGGCATGCGAGTGTGGAGAAGAGCAAACCACTGCCCACCTGCTGCAATGCACCCTGAGCCCTGCCACATGCACAATGGAGGATCTTCTTGCAGCAACACCAGAAGCACTCCAAGTGGCCAGATACTGGTCAAAGGACATTTAGTCAATTACCAAACTCACAAATTTTGTATTTTGTCTGTTTGTTTGTTTTGTTATGTTAGAAATGTAATATAATCGACTGGTTGCCCTGACACAATAAATAAATAAATAGATAAACCCCGCTACCATCTCCTGAAGGACTCGGTGCAGCTTACAAGAGGCTGAGCCCAAATACATCGGTAAAACACAACAATACAATAAAAAACTCATAAACGAAACAAAAACATTAACAATAACACTGCGGCACATTAAAACCTGTGGCAGGACCAAATGTAATACTTAAAATCTTTAAAAGTGCTGGGCATGATCAGGTGAAATAGGATAGATATTTTAGGGATAGGTGGGGCGTGCAGGCAATTTTAGATCTCTAGTAAAGTGCATTTGGGACATATTGCTTGGAGTTTCCTTGTTCTGGGAAGACACACTGGAACAACCACGTTTTCAAGCTCCTTCTAAAGACTGCCAACGTCGGGGTATGTCTGATGTCCTTGTGGAGTGAGTTCCAGAGTCGAGGGGAACCATATTATGTGCCTTGATATTCTAAGTTATATGGCTGTATGGCAGGGCTTCATGAGCAAGCATGCTGTTCATCACAGCCCTAAGCTTGAGGAGGCTCGATTGCTTTTCAGAGTTGTGTAGAACAGAGAACTGTTAGGTGTTGTGTTACCAAGTTGAGACATGTCGCATTATCACGGGGTGCCTGCGCCCTACACCACTGGAGAAATTACACTGCTTAGCCGGTATTGCACCACCTGACATCCGCCGGGAAGTAGCAGCCAATAGTGAAAGGACCAAGGCAGAGACATCTCCAGCTCATCCCATTTGGGTATCAGCCAGCACGTCAACGACTTAAATCTAGACATAGTTTTCTAAGATCTACAGAGACACTCGCTGGAACACCTCAGCAAGCGAAAGTCCAAAAGTGGCAGGCTCAAACCCAGCACCTCAATCCGTGAGTGATACCAGATGAGAGACTCCCCCCTGGGCACACAGAGGACCGGGCAACTTGGAAAGCGACTTGGAATTCTAAGTTATATGGCTGCATGGCAGGGCTTCATAAGCAAACATGCAGTGCCTCACAGCCCTAAGCTTGAGGAGGCTCGATTGCTCTTCAGGGTTGTGTAGAACAGAACTGTTAGGTGTTGTGTTACCAAGTTGTGTCACAAACAAACTCAAGTGTGGGCAGCACAGGAGCCCTCCTCAGCTTCCCATCCAGCAACCCTCTATTTTCCTTTAATGAAGTTTTCCTTTATGGGCAAACTTGGGCCCTTCCTTCAGGTGTTTTGGACTTTCCTTTCCCTACTCACAATCTAAACCAGTGGTTCTCAACCTTCCTAATGACGTGACCCCTTAATGAAGTCCCTCATGTTGTGGTGACCCCCAACCATTACATTGTTTTTGTTGCTACTTCATAACAGTCATTTTACTACTGCTATAAATCATAATGTAAATATCAGATAAGCAAGATGTATTTTCATTCACTGGACCAAACTGGGCACAAATACCCAATGCACCAACATGTAAATGCTAGTGAGGTTGGGGGAGGACTGATTTTGTAATTTGGGAGTTGTAGTTGCTGGGATTTATAGTTCACCTATATATATAAAAAAATAGTTCACCTATATAATCAAAGAGCATTCTGAACTCCACCAGTGATGGATTTTAACCTAATTTTCCACAAAGAACTCCCTTGACCAACAGAAAACACTGGAAGGGTTTTGGGAGTTGCAGTTCACCTATATCCAGAGAGCACTGTGGACTCAAACAATAGTGGATCTGGACCAAACTTGGCACAAATACTCAATATGTGCAAATGTGAACACTGGTGAAGTCTGGGGAAAATAGACCTTGACTTTTGGGAGTTGTAGTTGCTGGGATTTATAGTTCACCTATATAAAAAAAAATAGTTCACCTATATAATCAAAGAGCATTCTGAACTCCACCAGTGATGGATTTGAACCTAATTTTCCACAAAGAACTCCCTTGACCAACAGAAAACACTGGAAGGGTTTTGGGAGTTGCAGTTCACCTATATCCAGAGAGCACTGTGGACTCAAACAATAGTGGATCTGGACCAAACTTGGCACAAATACTCAATATGTGCAAATGTGAACACTGGTGGAGTCTGGGGAAAATAGACCTTGACTTTTGGGAGTTGTAGTTGCTGGGATTTATAGTTCACCTATATATATAAAAAAGCATTCTGAACTCCACCAGTGATGGATTTGAACCTAATTTTCCACAAAGAACTCCCTTGACCAACGGAAAACACTGGGTTTTGGGAGTTGCAGTTCACCTATATCTAGAGAGCACTGTGGACTAACACAATGGTGGATTTGGACCAAACTTGGCACAAATACTCAATATGTGCAAATGTGAACGCTGGTCGAGTCTGGGGAAAATAGACCTTGACTTTTGGGAGTTGTAGTTGCTGGGATTTATAGTTCACCTATATAATCAAAGAGCATTCTGAACTCCACCAGTGATGGATTAGAACCTAATTTTCCACAAAGAACTCCCTTGACCAACGGAAAACACTGGAAGGGTTTTGGGAGTTGCAGTTCACCTATATCCAGAGAGCACTGTGGACTAACACAATGGTGGATTTGGACCAAACTTGGCACAAATACTCAATATGTGCAAATGTGAACGCTGGTGGAGTCTGGAGAAAATAGACCTTGACTTTTGGGAATTGTCGTTGCTGGGATTTATAGTTCACTACAATCAAAGAACATTCTGAATTCCACCAATGACAGAATTGGTTCAAACTTCCCCATGACCATCAGAAAATACTGTGTTTTCTGATGGTCTTTGGCGACCCCTCTGACACCCCTTCGTGACCCCCAGGTTGAGAAACACTGATCTAAACTTTTCTTCCTTCGACGTCCACACCTCCAAAATGTGCTCCCTTTGGCCCAGTTTCCCTCAGGCTTTCCCATTTCACCTATTTTATATTTCCTCCCCAAATGCATACTCCTCTCCCACCTTCAAGTTAGCCCCATTTTGCCTGGAGTTTGGTTCTTATTTACCTCACTTCCCCCACCTGCCTCCCTTCCCCCTCCCCCCTCCCTTCCACCGGCGGCGCGAGCGCCTTCCCCGCCCGCTGATTGGACGAGGAAAGGCGCGCGCTTTTCTTGCCCTAACGGTCGTTTCGGGGCGCGTGCGTGGCTCCCGACTGCGCAGGCGCGCTCCTTATGGCTTGCTGGCTTGCTCGATCGATCGGTTTGCTGCTTTCTCTCTCTCTTTTCAAAAAGCCTGTTTCCCTTTGAAGTCTCCGCCGCTGGCGCGTGCGCAGAGCCCCCTACAGGCTCAGAGAGGAATAGCAGCGTTGGCAAAATCATAGTAATAATAATGGGCTGTTGTAGGTTTTTTCGGGCTATATGGCCATGGTCTAGAGGCATTCTCTCCTGACGTTTCGCCTGCATCTATGGCAAGCATCCTCAGAGGTAGTGAGGTCTGTTGGAACTAGGAAAAAGGGTTATATATCTGTGGAATGACCAGGGTGGGACAAAGGACTCTTGTCTGCTGGAGCTAGGTGTGAATGTTTCAACTGACCACCTTGATTAGCATATAATGGCCTGACAATGCCTGGAGCAAACTTTTGTTGAGAGGTGATTAAATGCCCTTGTTTGTTTCCTCTCTGTTGTTTTGCTGTTGCAATTTTAGACTTTTTTTTAATACTGGTAGCCAGATTTTGTTCATTTTAATGGTTTCCTCCTTTCTGTTGAAATTGTCCACATGCTTGTGTATTTCAATGGCTTCTCTGTGTAAATGAACAAAATCTGGCTACCAGTATTAAAAAAGTCAAAAATTAGAATAGCACAACAAAGGAGAGGAAACAAACAAGGACATCTAATCACCTCTCAGCAAAAGTTTGCTCCAGGCACTGCCAGGCCATCAAATGCTAATCAAGGTGGTCAGTTGAAACATTCACACCTAGCTCCAGCAGACAAGAGTTCTTTGTCCCACCCTGGTCATTCCACAGATATATAAACCCTTTTTCCTACTTCCAACAGACCTCACTACCTCTGAGGATGCTTGCCATAGATGTAGGCGAAACGTCAGGAGAGAATGCCTCTAGACCATGGCCATACAGCCCAAAAAAACCTACAACAACCCACTTGCTTGCCTAGTTTCCAACAGACAGTAAATAAAGAACAACACTCAAAAACAGGGGAGTTCCAGAGAAGAAACAATCAGGGCTCATATAGCCCGGAAAAACCTACAACAACCCAGTGATTCTGGCCATGAAAGCCTTTGACAATACATAGTAATAATAATTAAATTAAAAATTTCGTACAGTGGCCCTTGTTTCTCATGCTAGTAAGGTCATGCTCAAGATCCTGCAAGGAAGACTCCAGCAAGACATGGAGAGAGAGTTGCCAGATGGACAAGCTGGCTTTAGAAAAGGCAGAGGAACCAGAGACCAAATTGCCAATACTTACTTACTTAGGCGATCCCTTGTTGTCCGAGTAGGATAATCCTCCAGTAGGTGACTGTTGAGCCCTATTCTTGACCTGCATCTTCTCCCATAGTGAGGGCATTGGTTTCCAGGTGGAAGGCGGTCCCGGTCGGGGTCGGCTTGATGCACATTCCTCTTGGCACATTTCTCTCTTTTGCCCTCCATTCGTGCCTCTTCAAATTCTGCAGCACTGCTGGTCACAGCTGACCTCCAGCTGGAGCGCTCACGGGTCAGGGCTTCCCAGTTCTCAGTGTCCATGCCAGAGTTTTTAAGGTTGGCTTTGAGCCCATCTTTCAATCTCTTTTCCTGTCCACCAACATTACGTTTTCCATTCTTGAGTTGGGAATAAAGCAACTGCTTTTGAGACGGTGGTCGGGCATCCGGATAACGTGGCCAGTCCAGCGGAGTTGATGGCAGAGGACCATTGCTTCAATGCTGGTGGTCTTTGCTTCTTCCAGCACGCTGACATTTGTCCGCTTGTCTTCCCAAGAGATTTGCAGGATTTTCCGGAGGCAGCGCTGATGGAATAGTTCCAGGAGTTCCATGTGACGTCTGTAGACAGTCCACGTTTCGCAGGCATACAGCAGGGTTGGGAGGACAATAGATTTATAAACAAGCACCTTGGTATCCCTATGGATGTCCCAGTCCTCAAACACACTCTGCTTCATTTGGGATGGATTAGCCTTGAAGGAGCTGGGGGTGGTGATGGCCGAGAGGGAGCTCTGGCCTGGGTTGGTCCAGGAGGTCACGAAGAGTTGGAAGGGACTGAATGAATAAACAACAACAACAAAAATACAGGAATGGGAAGAATTAAGCAAACCCTACCAGGATTAAGGAAATCACCTGCAACAGCATGATCTTAATCTCCGCGATGGTTCATAGAGGGAGATGCGTTCGGACAGGTAAATTGGGCTGGGGCAGTTTAGTGCTTTATAGGCCAAAGCTGGCCCTTTGAATTGTTCTCAGTAGTTTTCGAGATACATAAGTGGATTGATCTATATTTTAAATGTTAAAATCATAGAATCACAGAGTTGGAAGAGACCACATGGGCCATCTAGTCCAACCCCCTGCCATGCAACCCCCCCCCCCCGAAAAACACACAATTGGTTGAAAAAAAACATTGTATACAAAATAGTTGACTTAATGTCTTTATTTATCTATTTCCTATGTTGCTTTCCATGGCTCCTGTGGCAACAAACAAATAAAAACAGTTAAAACAATGCAAAGATGGAAACACATTAAAATACTCTTTAAAAGCCGTCTGAAACAATCCTGAAGTAATTCTTAAAGAGAGCAATTTGAAACATTAAAAGCGATGGGGAACAGATACAACATACCCACATCAGAACAGATATACAAATTAGTTACAAAATACATAAGCAAAATATAAACAAAATATATTTTGTTTAAGTACTTTGTTTACCTTTGGTGTAAGTATCTTTGGGTATTTTGTACTTGTTCCTCCAAGTTTTTAAATGTTTGAAATTATTCAGCTTATGAATATGGTATCTGTTTCTGGGTTTGATATTTTATTTTATAACTAAAATGTGTGTTTATTTATCCATCCAGTCCACCACCCCCCTCGCCCCCCTCCAAGAAGCAGGAAAATCACATTCAGAGCACTCTCGACAGATGGCCATGCAGCCTCTGTTTCAAAGCCTCTGAAGGAGGAGCTTCCACCACATTTCGGGGCAGAGAGTTCCACTGCTGAACAGATCTCATAGTTAGGAAGTTCTTCCTAATGTTCACGTGGAATGTCCTTTCTTTACTGTAGTTTGAAGCCATTGTTCCATTGCGTCCTAGTCTCCAGGGCAGCAGAAAGGAAGCCTGCTCCCTCCTCCTCATGACTTCCTCTCACATCTTGATACATGGCCCTCATCATGTCTCCTCTCAGCCTTCTTTTCTGCATGACTTGTAGGGTCGCACCTTACAACAGGAAGGAAGGATCAAAAGACCACTTGTACATTACACTGTTTTAGCTTTGTTCTGAGAGCTCGAAAATCATTTGTGATCTTTTGAAAAGTATGCCTAGCAGTATCATTGCTTCCTATATGAATCAGCATGGAAGGGGGAGGGTGATGGGGCTTGAGAAGCTGGTGAGCCTCTGAGTGACATGGTGTATTTTTGCCCCCGGGAAGCATCATATTTCTCAAACTATCCCATTCAGTTTGGAAATGATTGATTCAGTTCCTCTAAGGAGGGAGTCTCCTACTACCAAGACCTGTTTCCTTTGAGGTTTGAGAGGGTCTCTTTTGTGCAAGGTAGTGTGTAGTGTCCCTGTTGAGGTGGATTGTGTAGGTGTAAAGTGTTGTCCTCCTCCTCTTTGACATCCCTGGTGAATTCGTCAAGGATAATCCATTGAGATGCATCCAAGAGCCTCTCATTCTCCTGCGTGTGTTCCTGTTGTGCCTGATTTACGATCCCAGTAACGGTAAAGGGTTTTCCCCACTCTCTTCCAACTCTATGATTGTGGGATTCTATATGAAGTCACAAATGTGAAAAGTCTTTCCCTGGGAAATACCTAATTGTTTTCCAAACACAGTTCCAGAATATCATACATTTTACTCCCAACTCATCATTAAGAAAAGTTATAAGGTGGCTAGAAGGAAATAGTTGGCCTTTCACATTTGCACATTTCACTTTTGTGGATTTGGTTATTCATAGATTTGAATAATATGCTCTCTCTGGGAATCTTTAGTTCTCCAGTTGACCATCGCCTTGCACTCAAGGACATAGTGGTTCATAGAGAGAACACTTCTATAGGCATTTGTGGTTCTATATCAGGCATGGGCCAACTTCATCCCTCCAGGTGTTTTGGACTTCAATTCCCACAATTCCTAACATCCTTATGGCTGTTAGGAATTGTGGGAGTTAAAGTCCAAAACACCTGGAGGGCTGAGGTTGGCTCATGCCTGATCTATATGGTCATCATCCAGTACAAAGTGAGCAGATTCATACTAGAGCAGTGTTTCTCAACCTGGGGGTCGGGACCCCTGAGGGGGTCGTGAGGGGGTGTCAAAGGGGTCGCTAAAGACCATCAGAAAACATAGTATTTCCTGGTGGTCATTGGGATTCTGTGTGGGAAGTTTGACCCAATTCTGTTGTGGGTCAAGTTCAGAATACTCTGTGATTGTAGGTGAACTATAAATCCCAACAACTACAACTCCCAAATGTCAAGGCCTATTTTCCCCAGACTCTACCAGTGTTCACATTTGGGCATACTGAGTATTCGTGCCAAGTTTGGTCCAGATCCACCATTGTATGAATCCACAGTGCTCCTCTGGATATAGGTGAACTACAACTCCCAAACTCAAGGTCAATGCCCACAAAACCCTTACAGTGTTTTCTGTTGGTCATGGGAGTTCTTTGTGCCAAGTTCGGTTTGAATCCATCACTGGTGAATGCTTTTTGATTATAGATGAACTATAAATCCCAGCAACTACAACTCCCAAATTACAAAATCAATCCTACTCCAACCCCACTAGCATTCACATTTGGGCATATTGGGTATTTGTGCTCAGTTTAGTCCAGTGAATGAAAATATATCCTGCATATCGGATATTTACATTATGATTTATAACAGTACTAAAATGACAGGTATCAAGTAGCAACGAAAACAGTATTATGCCTGGGGGTCACCACAACTGCATTAAAGGGTCACTGCATTAGCAAGGTTGAGAACCACTGTACTAGAGGATTCTAGGGATTCCCTGAGATGTGTTCTATCAAATTAAAAACAATGTTTTTATCGCTTTTGCAGGGGTCCTGTACCCTAACACCAGCAAATATGGAAGCCTGACTATATTCCAGTTTGAAAAACAGATGTGCAGCTATTGTAAAATATAAAGTTCTGCACTGTACCCTTATCCCTAGCAATCTGTTTTGCCCAAGCCACAGACTGAGCAGAATGATGTAGAGCACAGATCCCAAGAGAGAGCCTGTATTTACAACTTTTTGCTGCAATCACCAATAGTTAATTCACAGCAGCAAGGAGGAGTTACCTTTATCAGAGGGTTTTGGAGGTGCAGCCGAGATTTAATTTACCTTAGCTGGAAATGCAAAGCACCCTTAATTGGGTTTTTAATTACTACCAACAAAGAGTAAGGAGCAAGGAAGAAAAAATCTTCGAGATAACTAGTTTTTAAGTTTTCAAGGTCAATAGAGAACGTAGTCAAGGCAAACCAGATGTTTTCTCCCACTCCTAACATATGCCAGAGCCAAGTTCCAACAACTCTTGTTGAAACTGAAACAAACTTAGAATTAAATAATTCCCCGCAGGAACGTGTTATGACTTCTAGAAGTCAGCCCAGTTCACCTCTTTCTACCTAACGACAGGGCTGGCCCTGGCACCTGATTTATTATCCATAGCCTTCGTTTCAGAGATGTTGGAGCAACGTCAGTCTTTTTGGCATTTTCTCCATAGCATGCTTTTCCCTTAATGGGAGTAAGTCGGTGCAGATGTTACATTTCCTCATGTAGTTTCTTCATCCTGGCAGAGCCTCTCCTCTTCGACTCATTGATGGCTGGAACCCAAATAACATTGTCATTATTTCTGCCTGTGTGAAAGGAATTTGGACTCCTCTTTCTGGAGCAGAGTTTTCCATTCCATGGGGCCAGCTATTTTTGAAACCTGGGCAAGTTTTTTTTTTTTTTTAAAAGCAGGTTGTAATTTAGCAGTGATGCTTGCTGTTTGAGAGAAATGAATGTTTATATGTAAACAATCTTCTTCCAAGATGACAATAAATCTTTGGGCTCTCTCAAAATAGCGCCTTGATTCTAAAGTAAAGGTTGCCAAAATAATGTGTTCAGTTAGGTTTTTCAAGATCAATTGACCCAATGGAAGACATCCTGTCCATATTTGTTAGAAAATACTTTACTTACTTAGGTGATTTCTCATTGTCCGAGTGTGATGGCCTTCCAAGCTGGTGGATACGTAGGTGACTGTGGAGCCCTATTCTCAACCCGTATGTTTTTCCACAGTGAGGGCAAGACTTTCCAGGTGTAAGTCAGTTCTGGTCAGGGTTTGCTTGACGTGCCGTCCTCTTGGCACATTTCTCCCTTTTGACCTCCATTCATTCCTCTTCAAATTCTGCAGCACTGCTGGACACAGCTGACTTCCAGTTAGAGTGCTCAAGGGCCAGGGCTATGTCTATGCCATAGTTTTTAAAGTTGGCTTTAAGCCCATCTTTAATTATCTTTTCCTGTCCTCCAATATTCCATTTTCCATTCGTGAGTTGGAAGTATACTAACTGATCAGGCATTTGGGCAATGTGGCATTCAGTCCAGTGGAGTTGATGGCGTAGCAGTATCGTTTTAATGCTGGTGGTCTTTGCTTCTTCCAGCACATTGACATTTGTCCACCCGTCTTCCCAAGAGATTTGCAGAATTTTTCGAAGGCAATGCTGATGGTATCTTTCCAGGCGTTGCATGTGATGTCTGTAGACAGTCCACGTTTCACAGGCATATAACAGGGTTGGAAGGACAATAGCTTTATTAACAAGTATTTTGGTCTCCCTATGGATGTCCTGATCCCCAAACACTCTCTGCTTCATTCGGGAAAATGCTGTACTTGCAGAGCTCAGACTGTGTTGTATTTCCGTGTCAATGTTGGCTTTTGTGGAAAGGTGGCTGGCAAGGCAGCAGAAAAGACCAACATTTTTTAATGTTACACCATTAAGCTGTATTCCTGTATTCTAGGGACCTCAACACACTACAGAATGAATCCACTTTAAGTCCATTTGTTGCCTCCCGCAGAATTCTGGAGTTTGTAATTTAAGGGAGAAGACTTTAACAGTCTCACTAAACTACAAGCCTCAGAATTCTGCAGGAGACAGAAACCAGATTTAAATTGGATTCATTTTCTAGTGTGATGAAGTAGCAAGTGCTGTAGGCTCTGTTTCAGAAGACGGCACAGGCAAAACCAGCTCTGCGTTTTCCCTGCTTATGAAAGCTCTATGAAAATTGTGAAGTCTCCATAAGTCAACAGGTGACTTAAAGGTACATTGAAGAACAGTACATAGATCAAACAATGAAACAGAAAGGTGAAACAAAAGGACATGCATGCTTTCTAGAATGGCCCCACTAATCACTTCAAACAAGCATTCATGCCACTTCCCTTCCAATACGGATAATGTTGTTTTAGATTGTTTTGAAATTGACTTTGCAGCTGTATGAAGGGTGTTCCTTAAAGATTTCCCCTGACCCCCTTCTTGTGGACTGAGAGCACTGAAATTTGGCCCAGGTCTGAGTCCTTTTCTCCATCGGTGCCACCTAGGAAAACACAGTTCTCCCATATTTTTAAGCAACTGTAAGCACCTTGCTTGTAGAATATGACAGGTTGCTCCAAAAGCCACACTGTGACTTCAGAAATCAGAGTCTCACCATCTGAAAAATGCTTGTCCTTCAAAAATATCTTCTTTGTTGAAAAGAGGTGGAAGTCCGATGGTGTGAGGTCGGGTGAATAGGGGAGGTGGAATTGCAAAGCCACAGGAGCATATTTCTTCCATTTGGGAGACATGTGAGTTGTGGAGTGGTGCATTGTCTTGCAGAAGGCAAATACCTTTGGTGAGCATACAACATTGTCTCTTGGTTTGGATGGCCTCTCGCAATTACCACAGCAGTGAAACCTGGTCTGCCCCAGTAATCATGGTCCCCTTTGCTAGGAAATCCATCAGTCCTACTTCATGCTGGTCCCAAAATACTGTGAGCATGACCTTGCCTGCCGAGAGTTGGGCTCGTGCCTTCTTTGGAGGTGATGAGTCATGATACTTCCATTGCATTGACTGGACTTTAATCTCAGGATCAGTGATAGACCCAGCTTTCACCCTGCGTGATCAATCTGTTGAAAAGGTCCTCCTGGTTTCCATGGCACATCATTGTCAAGAGAGCCTGAGAGCATTCGATTCCTGCTTCCGGAAAGGTGTGAGCAGCCATGGGACCCCGCGAGTGGATGCCGTATGCATGTGAAGATGGTCTTGGGTTATTTCTTTCCATGGAACCCACACTCATCTTGACATTTTGGGCTAGGTGGTGAATGGTCATGTGGCGATTTCCCAAAATGGCAACCTCCACTTGCTGGATGGTGTGTTGATCAATAACAGAGTGGGGTCATCCTGGAACTGGAGCTGTTTGCACCAAAGTCCAACCACATTTGAACTGACAATGCCAGTTCTTGACTCCATCATATGATGGGGAATCATCACCATCAACCTCTTTCTTTCCCATCATGGTCTCTGTGAATCGCACATATGGTAATTTCTGTGCCTGTGCAGACAGCATTGGAACCTTCTAGAGATCTTATCAAACATTTCTGCCGGCTAGCCCCACATACTCTCTCCTTATGAGTATATATAGCCAGTGGGAGGAAACATCTCCTTTGGTGTGAGGACTGCTCTGTATTCCACTGGGCCGAATATCAAACCTCTCACCACTTCAGCACCTATACAATCAAGGCCGTTATCAGTTTTGAGGTGTAAATTTGCACGTAGCCTATAGAGACTTATATCATTACACATGCACAGTTTCAGCAGCCTGTGAGAAATAGAAGTGGGTTAGGGGAAATCTTTAATGTATGCCCCTCGTACCTTGAAATATACCTTTTCAGGATTTTAAATGTTTCTGCTGCACTCTGCAGTGCCCCAGCAGCATAGGTTTATTCTCCCTTACTTATATTAGCTTGCCCATAAGAAAGTCCCATTGTTTTCTGTGGAGCTTACTCTCCATTAAACGTGTTTTAAGATGTCGGTCTAAATCACTCACCTGAGTCTTGGCTGGATGTCATTCCATTCTTTATTATATATATATATATATATTGAAATAAATAGAATTATGTATTTGTCATAAATGACTAATTAGTACTGACTCATGCAATTATTTTGAATAATGTGGCCATAGTTATAACCCCCCCCCCCCTCTCTTAGCCAATCAGACTCCTGTGGCGAGGGCTATTGTGAAGTGGGCTGATTGGAAAGGCTTTGCGTTTATAACAAATGTATCCCTTCTTATTCTCTCCCACTTGCCGAACGAATTGCAAGGTTGTCAACTGTACCTGGAACTAGTTTTCCAAGCAGGAAAGCATTTTGCTTCAGTTGCTTATTTTAGCCATATAATTAGAACTGAGTCATTTGTCTTCTGTCCATTCTCTGGCTAATTTTACAACTGCAGGTGGTATTATTTCCCACTATCAATCTGTTCCCTTTGATGATGTTTTTTTGATAGCATTCAGAGGAGCCGAGTTCTGAACAACTATTAGGCATAAGGATGCTGAGCACTAAAATGCAAAAAATTAAAAAATTCAATAATAAAATATCTACTGTGTTTTGTTTTTTTACCTGCAGAGTATAAATTTCTATGATTCTCCAAATAAAATTAACTGCATGTCTATGCCCATTTTCTTTCATCTTTCTCTTAATGCTCTTGCCTTTAAAATGAGACAGATGGCAAATTGGGGCATGGAAAAGGTTGTGGTTTCCAAAGGCTTGGAAACATTGCATTTTTGGGCACTCCATCTCCTAGGTGGCCTCACAATTCCAGGAGTTCTTGGAGGAAACTGATTATCTAGATCTTGCGCAGTCTGGCTTTAGACCAGGACATGGAACTAAAACAGTCTTGATCTCCTTTATGGATGTTCTACCAGGGAACTTGACAGGAAGGAGTGTGTCCTGTTGGTTCTCTAGACCATGGTATCCTTCTGGGATGCCTTGTGGGAATGGGACTTGGAGGCACTGGTTTGCAGTGTCTATGGTCCTTCCTGGAGGGTCGCTCTCAGAAGGTGTTGTTGGTGGACACCTGCTTGGCCCTACAGCCAATGTCTTTCAGTGTCCCACAGGGCTCAGTATTGTCCCTCAAGTTGTTTAAGAAGCTGCTGGGAGAAATTATCTGGATTTTTGGAGTTCAATGCCATCTGTACACAGATGATGTTCAACTCTATCACGCCTTTCCACCTGCTACTAAGGAGGCAGTTCAGGTCCTGAACCGGTGCTTGGCAGCTGTGATGATCTGGATAAGGGCAAACAAATTGAACTTGAATCCAGACAAGATGGATGTACTCCTGGTCATTCAAAAGGCCAAACAGAATATAGGGTTACAGCCTATGTTGGATGGGGTTAGATTCCCCCTGAAGACATAGGTTTGCAGTTTGGGAGTTCTCCAGGACTCATCACTGAGTCTGGAACCCTAGGTCTTGGTGGTGGCCAGGGGAGCTTTCGCACAATTAAAACATGTATGCCAGTTATGTCCATATCTTGTGAAGTCAGACTTGGCCATGGTAGTCCATGCTTTGGTTACATCCCAAATAGACGACTGCAACGCGCTCTACATGTTGTTTGGAAGCTTTAAGCGGTCCAACCTGTAGCAGCCAGATTCTTCACTGGGGCAGTGTAAAGGGAGCATACAACCCCCCTGTTATATCAGCTTCACTGGCTGCCAGTGTGCTACCAAGCACAATTCAAAGTGCTGGCTTTAGCCTATCAATCCCTAAATGGTTCTGGCCCAGCTTACCTGTCCAAACGTATCTCCCTCTATGATCCACCTTGGAGGTTAAGATTGTCAGGGAGGCTCTGCTCCCAGTCCCATCTCCTTCTCGGTGTTCATGTTTGGGCATATTGAGTATGTCTGCTAAGTTTGGTTCAGATCCATCACTGCTGGATCTGGACCTGGCCCTGGATCTGGAGTCCACAGTGCTCTTCGGGTGTAGATGAACTACAATTCCAAAACTCAAGGTCAATGCCCACCAAATCCTTCCAATATTTTCTGTTGGTCATGGGAATTCTTTGTGCCAAGTTTGGTTCAATTTTATTGTTGGTGGAGTCCAGAATGCTCTGGTTGTAGGTTAACTATAAATTCCAGCAACTACAACTCCCAAATGACAAAATAAATCCCCTCCCCCACGAGTATTTAAATGTGGGTGTATTGGGTATTTGTGCCAAATTTAGTCAAATGAATGGAAATACATCCTGCATATCAAATATTTCCATTACAATTAATAACAGTAGCAAAATTATAGTTATGAAGTAGCAACAAAAAAAATATGGTTGGGGATCACCACAACAAGGGGCATTAGGAAGGTTGAGAACCACTGATCTACACTATAGAATTCATGCATTTTTACACCACTTCATCTGTCATGGCACAGTGCTATGGAAAGCTGGCAACTCTAGTTTTACAAGCTTTCTATGCAAAAGAGTGCTAGTACTTCCTAAAATGACAGCTCCCATGATCCATTGCCTTGAGTCATGGCAATTAAAGTGGTGTCAAACTGCAATAATTCTACATCGTGGATGCACCCATAGAATACACCAGTCAGCATCTCCATTGGTCACATTTGCTTGATTCTGGGAGTTACACCTAAAAAAAGCTAATGTTTCCAAGTGTTATTCTTCCCAGGAATATTTTCTAGGCATTTGATATCTTTTTCAACACACCATTTTTTTTTAATTTCTCCAGGTTTTTCCCCCCCCAACCCTAAAGATCTTTTGTCTCTGGGTTTAATTCTTCAAAAGGATGGCTGTTGTATTGTTGCAACATTACCGAATAGTTGCAAAACTATATGACTGTATGGGCTTTTAAGACATTCCAATGTTGATTTGAAAAGCCTGAAATATCTCCGCCAAAAAACCCAAGGAGACTCATAGCTTTTGTAGACTGTAGAGCAGAGGTAGGTAAGGCATACAATAATAACAATAAAGAAGGTGAAGGTTGAGAATTGGGGAAGGGGGGAGACGAGGGAACAGCAGTACATTTTCTACTGTGTGTCAGGTTTGAAGATTCTTGGAGTCAGTTCCTGGATATAGCATTCATGTCAGCTTTGTAATACTGGAAGCCAATATCTTGGCACTTCTCTTATGAAACACCCTGTCCAGCGAGCTCTGCCAAGAAACATGTTTGATTATTTTCTGGTGACAGGTAAGAGCTCACCTTTCTTACAGGTTTCTCTCATTGCTGATTGATTTTAGTTTATGATGGTGCAGCTCTTCTGATTCGATTCCTTGCTTGTTTTCACTGGATGATTTCCCAAAGCCAAAATATTAGCTTCCCACTTCCAAGGAAGTTTTGGGTCTGTATTTCTGCAAAGAAAGGCCACACTAACTTTACAAAGTGGAGTACTGGGGTGGTTCCAAAGTAGTTTTCAGAGACACGTGATTTTTCCATTCTGTTTGTGCATGCCTGTGTTCCAATAAGAACAAGAATGTGCAAGAACAAGCTTCTGATAATTTCTTTAAGAAGAGGAATAAAAATGAGTGCTCTTTCAAAATTTTAAAATTCAAATGAGCAGGAAAGAAAAACTGACAAATTTGGATATCCAGCCCAAGGGCAAATGGTAGCATCTTTGCAGGATTAACTCTTTAACAAATCTATTCCAATTTATTTAATCATGTTGGGAGTCAGTGTGTGGTACTGGTTTGGGGATTAGAATACTACCAAGGATTAAGTCACTGTTCAGCTGTGGAAACTAGAGTTGTGCATGAAATTCATTTCTACCGTTTTTTTCATGTCTTCTGTTTTTTGGGGAGCACAAAAATCTGCTCGACACAAAAACCTGCTTTTCTCTGTAGCCAAACTTGCCTCTTTGCCTTGGAATGAGTGCGTGTGTGTGACGGGGCGTGCAGGCAACCCCGGAGCTCACGTGCAGGTGCACTCCAAGACTGCCTGCATACCCTGCCACACATGCACTCTCTGAGAGTGAATGTATGGCACAGTGTAGGCAGGCCCAGAGCTTGGTTGCAAGCACCTCTTACTCTAGAGCAAGAGGCGTTTGGCTGCAAGCACTTTCCAGGCCTACCTGCACACCTCGCTACACACACTCTGTCTTGTGAAAGAGAGTGTGTGTGGCTTGGCATCCTGGAAAGCACACCTGCCAGTGCCTACAGCCAAGTGTCTCTTACTCTAGAGTAGAAATAGCAGGTGCCAGGTAAGAAGAATGGATGCCTCCTTAAAGCACACTCCGGGAAGGCGAGCTAGTGGGTGGGAAGGCCCCCCACCCCCATAATGATCTGATTTTTGGGGCCCCAAACAAAAAAACAAATATCTGCCCTTCTGATTTCAGGAGGCTTGCAAAAAATGGATAGGATCCCCCAACGAAAGCCGGGACATGAAATGGGACAAGGTTTACCCTAAAAGCACAACCCTAGTGGAAACCCACTTGAGTAAATCACATTATCTGAGAGAAAGGCAATGGCAAACATCCTCTGAAAAATGCTGTGATGAGGGCTCCTTGGGGTCACCAGGATAGGATCCCCCAACGAAAGCCAGGACATGAAATGGGACAAGGTTTACCCTAAAAGCACAACCCTAGTAGAAACCCACTTGAGTAAATCACATTATCTGAGAGAAAGGCAATGGCAAACATCCTCTGAAAAATGCTGTGATGGGGGCTTCTTAGGACCACCATGAGTTAGAAATAACTCAAACAATGCCTTCCAGTATTTTATGCATAATAGTGCTAAACTTCTCTCTTTTTAAACATTATCTTGAATTTTTACAGGAATTATCTTCAGTTGTATTCTGGCATGATGGCTGGCTTTTCACCTTTATTGTAATTTTTCTATATAGTGCTTCATAGCCTTTGTCACAATCTGCTCCTGGTCTTGTTTTTGCAAAGATAATGGAGAGCCAAGAGGATTCATCAGGAGAGTCACTGCTAAACTGAGATAGTCAGAAGGTGTGCAGTTGTGTTTTTCATGTAAGACTACACGTATTTGCATTAATTTCCCTACATTAATTGTTTCTACATATAATTTAAATTTGATGCTATCATTTACAGAATTATTTTTAAAACTAAGCATAACCAGAGTTAAAAACTCCTCAGAGTATGCCCAAACTGAACTGCTTCATTCAGTCTTGACGTATTTACAGACCTACCATATTGCAGACTTCTTGAAAATGGATATTTCTGAGATCAGTGAGGCTTATTCCTAAGGAACGCATAGAAGCGTACAGCCTTAAGTAGGTCTACATAAAAGTAAATCCATTTGAGCATAGTAAAAGTGCATGCACTTCAACTTATAATGAGGAGTTTTGTCATGTTAATGAGCTTTTGATGTTGTTGCAACTTGGGTGGCGTATAAGCTTCCTGTATAAAGGCATAACTGTGATGATGATTTCGGAATTAATTAACATGAACGTTGCTTCCGCTATATCCAGAGCCTTAGTTCTGCTTCTTGAGTTCTCAAATTGAATCTTTGCAGTTTATCCCTCGAGTTAGCTTTCACTTAAGGCAACGGTGGAAATACGCATCCAGGACAAACAACAGCATACCTTAATCACATGCTTGTCCCAGAAGACTTGATGACTGCCTTTAACACACACTTCTTCCTCTCCCCGGAGACGGAGTTGTAGAAAAACAACTGCAATATGAGTAAGAAGTTTTGTGTGTTTTCAGAAAAGAGGATTGTTCTCTGGCTCTCCAAACCATCCCGAGTGCTTTTAGTAATCTGGAGGCGCTCGATGCTTTTTCAGAAGAGGGATGCTCCCAGGAGTCAAAGGCCAGATGGTATGCTTTTATAGTGTTCTACACCACTTATAGGGAAATGGAAAAGAATGGACCAAAAAAAAAAGGATAAAGATATTCCATTACATCGCTTGAAATCTTGCAAGAAGAATTAAAACAATGACCTCACCATTTTTTTTGAAGGCTCTCCCCATGCATCTGCTAGGAACAACCTTGCAGAAGAAATCTAAGACTCTGGTGGGCTTAAAGCACGCCAATATGGTATCCATTAACTAGAATATTGACATATTTGGGGCTCTTTCTGTTTTATTAAGGGAAAAAAAACATATTAAAGAGAGGCAATAAGCTGCAGTCCTGGGGGAGAGAGGAATACGATACTTTGATTGAAAGGTATTCAGGACTTGTAAGAGTCCCACTTTACAGTGAAATATGAACAACGCTGTAAAAAAAAGGAGAAAAGCTGCTACACAACTAAGGCACAGTGTTCAGATTGAAGGCAAAGAGGTGTGACTGAACCTTCTGCTCCATGTCTTTTATGGGTCTAAGACCTAGACTTGTAGAGCTTTTGACAAAGTCGTGTTTAATATAACACTGAAGTTAGATGAGTAGACCTGGATAGAGTCTGCCAGCTTCCCAAGTCATGACAAGTGAACTCTTTCCATTGTCACATCTCCTGTATTATCCCAGTGCTAATACATGCCCATCCCATTCCACTTTCAAGTGTAAATCTTCAATGACCTGGCCATATTGCCCTGCTGGGATTTAAGGAGCGAAGCGTAAGAAGGACTAACACAAAGGATCAAGACAACAGGTTCTGCCGTTTTTGAAATGTTTGACATTTGAAAATATTGTTAGCGGCTGCCGGTGGAAGATTCTACTCCAGATATATTTAGATAGTGAGTGAGGAAGTTCTGCCACTTTCAAAGACCAATATGTCTTGACATCAAGCAACAGGACCACACCGCTAGCTTTTCATGGTTCAGAAGCTTCTCCATGCACGGTTGACCTGATGGTGTTGCAGAATGACAGATATCATTTGTAGGGAGGAGAGATAAAGTGTATGGGCCAGCTACCTTCATCTCCTATTTCTTCTACCACAATAATCAACCCCTTTGACTGTGGGTCTTTGTACCTACATTGATCTCTGATCTCGGGAACATCTCTTCCTGATACTTCCAAGGTGTAGTCCAGCCCAAAGTCAACCACTTTTAAGCCCAAATGTACCCATCGGAGAGACTTAAATGTATATATGATTATCTTATCAAAATTGTTGAGTTAATGTTGGTCACACCAACTCACCCATGCTGCAATCAAAGTGTATCAACCCTAATAATAATAATAATAATAATAATAATAATAATAATAATAATAATTTATTTATATTCTGCCCTCAGGGTAGATTATAGTACACATACACAGCAAACATTTAATATCATTTTTGGATAGACAGGACAGAGATAGACAGAATAGAAAGGAGGTATGTTGCGTCGACGTCCAGGTTTTTTGGCACCTTGGAGGTTGTGCTTGAATCCAGCCACAAGGGGGTGCTGTCGCTCCATCCTCCAAGACAAAAAGCCACCAGGACTTCCTCCTTCCTTTTAGTCGCCTGGCATTTTCTGATTTTTTTCCTTTATGGTGTCATAAAATGCCTCACCCACTTGTTTTAGTGGTACCTAATTTCTCTTCTTACAGCTCAAGCTGTTTTCAAGCTGTTCACGTCGACCTGGGGCTTCGAACTGGCAACCTTTTGGTTGGTAGATCTTATAATTGCTGGTGATTTACTATCTGTGCTAAAGCCCAGCCCACAAGGACCTTCTTTATTGGGATTTACAGACTTTTAGCACTGGTACTTCACTCAATCTAGAAGGCTATACTCCTAGTAGGACCTGGTATGAAACCCTAGAGAGCTGTTCTTAGTACCCATTCTGTCACTTCCACCTCTTTGTGGAAATGACAGTATGGATACACCAGAGCTCCCTGTCGGCCGTGGCCACCCCCAGCTCCTTCAAGGTCAAGCCAGTCACTTCAAGATACCATCCACACATCTTGCCCTTGGTTGGCAACAAATAAATAATAACAAATAAAACAAAACAAAATAATAACAAATATATATATATATATAATTAATTTGTAGTTCATATACACCTTCTGCAAATAACAATATTGTAATAATTGTGTGCATTAAATAATGTTTGTGTACACTGAGCCATTAGAAAGCAAAGCTGTCACAACTTAAGATTCTGAAGTATTTTGGAATTCCAGATAAGAGATGTTGTGATTTCCAAAGGAGAGTAAAGCTTAGAGGGTTTTCCCCCCATAGACTATATTCCGACATTTTTTAAAAATGACCATCATCCAAGAAACCCAAATTGAACATATTTTGGAAAAGGAGTTTTGAATCCATTTGAGATGCTTCAATTAATTTAGGTGACAAATGCCCCGGAAAAAAGAAGCCATCGATTCCATTATTACCTAACTGCCTTCCACTGAATTGCTTGATGTGTTTATAATAGAATAACTCTTTTTTGAAAAAAAGAAACATGTTCACCTCAAGGTGATAAAGAAATAAGATAGAGGCGGGCAAAAACAATTACTACAAGGACTCAAACAATCACATTTTACTGAGGGAAGATAAAAACCAAGGGCCCCAGAACTATTATGACTCTAATTGTCTACAGTTTGCCCGCTCTTGTAAAATAAACAGATCATAAAATGAGAGAATAAGTTTCAAACACACATGGAAGGTGGTTAGAGCAATTACAATATAGCCTGCCTGATTTACCAGAACTGCAGAGTATTATTATTTTTTACCAAGAGTCTGAGAAAAGGTATTAATTAACCTCGATTTAGAGAGAGATGCAAATCCACTGGAAATTTGCTGGAAGGCTGATTTTGGAAGAGAGCTTTATTACCTATAAATCACTACTTATACATCAATGATAGTCCACTGGATTACTAATATTTTGTGCATGTGCAGACTTGCTTTCCAAAACATTCTCCAGATCTACTGACAGCTCATGCTTAAGCATCAAGATGAGATCTCATAAGTCCAGATGGAGGAAAGAAAATAAATCCAGGAACACTTTGCTTGGGCAAGAAGCAAAGACAGAGGATGCCCACAGAGGAGGTGATGTGCTAATCACAGTCTTTTACAAGTTTTGAGGTTTCCACCTTTTTTATTTTTAATGTTTTCTGTCCACTTTTGCTCCCTGGTCATTTGGCACAGCAAGGAGGCACCAAGCGGTGGCTCTTCTTCTCTAGAAACACCCAAGTAATTTATTTGTCACTGCTGTTCTCCTTGGCTGCATCATCATGTATATCAACTTGCCCCTTCTTTGCACTAGGTATTCTATAATTCAGCTGCCACCTTGCTGTTTTTCAGGATGAGCTTTCTTGGCTGCTGTGACTTATCTCGTTGAATGCTGCTTTTTGTACTGGGGGCACTTGATGACACCATAAAGTATCCTGGTTGCATTGATTTAGCTCTAGTGAAGGACTGGGAAACCATGGGAAGCTGGAGTGAAGGGACCTTAATTCTTCAGAAGAACCTCTCCAACATTATCTATCAATCAATCAATCTACAGCAGTGTTTCCCAACCTGTTGTCCATCGACCATCAGAGGTCTGCAAGAACGAAAATATGGTCAGTGGCCTCACCATTGCTATACTGTTGCAACAAGAGTGAATGGTCTCACTGTCATGTATTATGTTCTGCAGTTGATGGTGGTTGGTGATGGAAGGGTTAATGTAAGTCTAAGTTCTAAAAGGTTGAGTAATCTGTAAGTAAGAGTTCATGGGTGAAAGCAATTAAGGGTGGAGGTATTCAAGAGATGGGTTGTAGTTGGGTGTTTCTGGATATAAGGAGCTAGCCTTGGGAGCAATGTTTGGGAGAAAAGTATTTGTCTTATCTTGGTGGTAGATGCTGCTGGTTTCCCCCTAGGCTTGGATTTTCAGTGTCCTGACCTATCTCCTGAACCTTTGGAATCCTGGAACCTTGAATATTGGACTGGCTTTTCACTGTGGTATAGACTCTTGATCCCTGGACTTTGTTTATTGAACTCTTGGCGTTTGACCACTGGACTGTACCTTTTGACTACGGAGTTATCTTGAACTTGCAACAGTGTTTGCTGTTTTTGATTTATATTCTGTGGCTGAGTGCAATCTTTATGTTTTATATTTTTGACTATTAAAACAGCTAGAAAGTAAGTGCTGTTTAATTAAATTGTTTTATACAAACTGGGTTTTTGTTTGGTTCATCTCTGCCTCTGTAAAGGCAGATCCCTGGCATCGTGACACTTGCAAAGCCCTCTTATAGCCCTGAGCCTTATTAAATATGGTTTTCTGTAAGTGAGCAGATGGTGACTACTGGATGACATATGTTCTGTATCAGAAAATAGAGCTGATGTGGTCTACTCAATGCAGTTTTCTGAATTAGCACACCAAATAACCAAATCAAATCTATAGCTGACAAAAAACTGATTTGTAACCCTTTTGGTGCTAATGTTGGAGAGTTATCCCTAGTCAAAGTGGTCCCTGGTCAAGTCATCCCTGCTCAAAGCGGTCTGTGGTGAAAGTGGTCCCTGGTTGAAGTGGTCCCTGTTCAAAGTGGTCCCTGATCATGTGGTCTGTGATCATAAAAAGGTTGGGAACTACTGATCTCCAGGCAGTTCCCAAATTATGGAGAATATAGGTTCTGTAGGCTTGTTCTTAAGCTGAAGTTGAAGTCAGAACAAGTACATTTTTAAGGGAGAGAGAGAGAGAGAGAGCCAGCGCTTCGGATAGCAGAGGGAAGGATTCACCCCTGTGATGTTTGTTTTCCTACCTGTGTCCCTGTTCAGAAGATTTCACTTTACTTTCTGTCCCTGTGATAATTGGATTTTGAAAAAAGAATTGGTGATAAACCTTCAGTGGAGACATTTTCCCCCATGATGACTCTTTCAGGAGTGAGTTTCCCTTCTGAAGGCTAGCTTTCTCACACTTCCTGTTTTCTAATCCCCATTTGTAACTATGAGTTGTTTAGAAGTCAGATGTTTGTAACTCGGGAACTGCCTTATCTATTATCTCCAAACGGCTTCAAATGCCATCTAGAGCAGAGTATCCTAAACCTTCCCACTGGGTCTCCTTTTGGCACAAGAAATGTTTACATGACCCTGGGTATGTATGTGTGTGTGTATGGACAGATGGATAGATAGACATACAGACAGACAGATAGATAGAAAAATCAAGCATTTACTGAAAACAAATCAGACGTTGCAGGGGTTGCTAACATTCAGAATTCTTTGGCTAAAATTCTTTTTTTCCCTGAGTATACAGTTGTCTAGGATTTTTCCATGGTTTGTTACAATTTTGCATCATTATATGCAATATAAACTGGAATCTTCTCTTTCCCAATTTAAAAGAGAGTAAGTAATTGTTGTTGTCGAGCTACAACACCCCTGCCCTAAAAGTATATAGACAAAGAAGACTTCAAGCAAGGAATATTTTAAAATATTTTCTACAGTTTCAGTTTTGAAAGTGGAAGAGGAAACAAGGGGATCAGCTATTCTGGATCTGATCTGCTGGGATCAGATCCAAGTTCTCAAAGAATGCTCCATGATTATTGCCAGTGGTTCTGAAATTACTTCTGCTAGTTCCTTTAATACTCTTGGATGTAGTTCATCTGGCTCTGGAGACTTGAATTTGTTTAGAGTAGCCAGAATAGGCAACCAAGCCCCTGGCTATTGGGGATTGGCCCCCTTTGTCTTTTGGGTCTTTCACCTTTGTCTCAACAGAACTGGACATTTAAGTGAATCAAGGAATCATCTGCATACCCACACCATCACTTCCTCCAGTTTTGTGCCTCTCAGGGGGTATCTATGCAACAGACTGGACCTTTGACCAACTAACAGCTGTCCTTCTTCTCACCATGGAGATCTCCTCCTTCTGTCAGTGATATCAGAGAAACCTCTGGCCAATCCCTGTGTGGATCCTCACTGGCACAGTTTCTCAGCCAATCAGGAGGAGACATGGGAAGTCTGAATAGCTATCAGAACTCCATAAAATGTCTTGAATTTTTCTGTGAATTTGTACTTGTACGTATTGAAGTGCTTTGCTACTACTTGCATCCCTTTAGGCCAAACTGTAATAAACCTCTGTAGTTTGCCTTTAACCTGGAGTGCTTATTCTCTGTCCTGGCTGATCTGGCTTAGTGGAAGCCCACCGGGCACGGACCTCCTTATCCACGGTCCTAGCTGAAACCACTATATTGCCAAAGATGAAATAAAACAAATTATTTTGTTCCACCCCATTGTAATTATTTTGTAACTTGCAGCTATGATTAAACAACACTTTACAATAAAATAATTACCCTTTGTTTCTTGTATTAACAAGTTTTATAAAATAGCAGCTAAGTATGTATGTGCGAATGAGATGGAGTAGAGTCGATCTTATTAAAAACTTGCCATTTTTCATGAGTTGTTGCTGAACTTCCAGTCTTTGAGGCACCTACCTTGCATTTCTTGGGTTCTGAAACACCTGCTTCTCAGAAATAGATTGCAAAATTGTGGAAAAAATTTAAAGGCTGAGAAATGTTTTTGTCTATTGAATGCGATTTCCCTGCTTCTTGGCAGAATATATGTAATTTCTTTATGCTTGTGGGTAAACAGTATTTCTTGCTATTTCTTTGTCAGTCTTGATGTGGGGAGTGTCTGGTTTGCCCCCCCCCCCCGGCCTGGAACATACAACATTGTGCTTCTTTAAGGGTCCCTTTCAAATCTGTGATACTATATCTGTCTGTGTGTGACATTTTCTTGCCCTGATGAAGGGAGTTGGACTGGATGGCCTTAAGTATTTTCTGTTGGTCATGGGGGTTCTGTGTGGGAAGTTTGCCCCAATTCTGTCGTTGGTAGGGCTCAGAATGCTCTTTGATTGTAGGTGAACTGTGAATCCCAGTGATTACAACTCCCAAATGTCAAGGTCTATTTTCCCCAAACTCCATCTGTGTTCATATTTGGGCATATTGAGTGCTTGTGCCAAGTTTAGTCCAGATCCATCATTGTTTGAATCCACAGTGTTCTCTGGATGTCAGTGAACTACAACTCCCAAACTCAAGGTCAATGCCCACCAAACCCTTCCAGTATTTTCTGTTGGTCATGGGAGTTCTGTGTGCCAAATTTGGTTCGATTCCGTCATTGGTGGAGTTCAGTAGGTGAACTATAAATCCCAGCAACTACAACTCCCAAATGACAAAATCATAAGTTTTGAGTGATGGTCACTCCTTGTGTTGTGAGACATTTTGTTGCCAAATTTCGTGTGATTTCGTCCATTGGTTCAGTTCTGTCACTGCTGGGCCTGTTATTAGTTGACTTTAAAAATAGCAGGAAGCCAGGGGCCTAAGGAGAAGTTCTCAGAGGTTTCCACTACAAAGAATCTTTAGATGGCTTGAGAAGTACAGCAAAGTCTTTTATTAATGAACAATCAAACAGGAACTTCTCTTATCTTCAGCAAAGTTAAGCAAATAATTCCAAGCTTTTAGGGAACTGGTGAATTCCTAAACTTGCCCACAAAGGACAGGCAACTATCTTCAATAACTTCTTCTTTATAGGAAAAACCCCTTTTCAACTTCTCCCAGGCTGACTGATCTGGTCTGGGCTCCGCTACTAGGCCGAACTGCTTCTCGGATGCCAAGTGGACCTACCAGCAAGGCAGTGGATGTTCTCCAGCTGGAGTTCTTTAGGGCTGTTTCCTGGAAATTCCCAAAGCTGAGGAAATGCTTCCCTGGAGTTCCCTAGGAGTCTCTTAAAGGTGTTCTCCCCTGGATTGCTTAAAGGTTGAAGCTTTTGTACAGGGGAAGTTACACACATCCTATACATAAGCTAACCTGGCAGAGACTAACTAACAAAATGGCTCACTTCTCTTCCAAAGCCCAAAAAGGGGGCGGGACTAGGGAACCTAATGATAATTGACAAGCAATTGACCCAATAACTGCAAAGCAAGGAAAGCCATCTAACTGCAAAGGCATAGAACTTTAAAATACACGCAGTAATCAACAAATAGCAAGATAAGCTGGAGCTCCGGGTGCGGCTGTACCAGAACAGGTTCTTTAGTTTTTAAGGTACCGAAGTAATGAACGTGGAGGCATTACTTTTCATTCAGCCTTCGTATGTACGCAGAGCTTGCAAAAATCCTAAAAATGACAGAAAGGCAGTAGGCCTTGGATATGTTCCATAGCTGCATAGGAAGAGAGCCTTTTTGCAAATTTAGCTGTCACTTGACGTGTCTCTCTCCTCATGATTGTGGAAGGTACAGGAAGGGGCATCAGCCTTGGCTGCTTTAGTTCATCCTCAAAAGCAACCGTGACACCATTAAAAATACTGAGCATTTTAAAGCCCAGTAATAGCACTTCTGGACTATTGTGCCATTAGCAAAGGTTGAGCAGGCAACACATGCACTATTTAGAATAAGGAAAGAGTTAGAATTCAAGGTCAGCTGCCGGAGTAGCACATTCTGCCTTGTTCCTGTTTCTGTGGTTAATATGCAACTCCTGCTTGGATTCACCAATTATTCGTATATATTCTTCCTGTAATAAAAAAAGTGTTATAAGCAAACTCTCCAACTTCTCGCAGTGCTTGTGGAATCACCGGGGTCATCAAAGTTATGCAATATTTAAGACAAGGTTAGACTTCCAATATTAAGCTTGCTATCCTTTTCTGAAGAAGCCAACAGCCATGCTGCCTATAAAAGTCCATCAAGGTGAACGGGAGGAATACAACAGAAGCTACTTTTCCGGGGAAGTCAAGTGAAGCAATGATATTCTTTCCAGGCTTCATTGACTGCTGATGGCTGGTTGCTACTTTCTGCAGGGAATATTTACAGGTAACTTTTATTTGCCTGTTTGTTTTGTCTATAGAGCATTTGTACGCAACCCTTCAGCAAACAATATCATGGCTTAGTTTCCAAGTGATGGCAAAGGTGACCTGTTGTGGCATTTTCTTTGCAAATTTTGTTCAGAGGAGGTTTTTGTGCTGGTATGGCTGTACCAGGAGCTCCAACTTCATTTTCTTTCTGTTATCTGTTTTGCAGTCATAGGCAGGCCTCCTGTCCATCATAATTAAGCTTTGGTTCAGCCCCTTGTTCAGGCTTCTGGGAGGGAAAGGAGCCATTTTTTGGGCAGTCTCACACAAGATAGCTAAGCTATAGGACGTAGACCAGCTCGTCCCGTAGAAAAGCTTCCTGTCTTAAGAGCTTCCAGGGAAACTGAAGTCCAAGAAATTCTTAAGAGCTTCCAGGGAAAAAAGGAGCATCCAGGGAAACTGAAATTTACTGAACTCAGCTGAAATATCTTCAAGCCTCAGCTGGTAAGGTCTGCTCGATACCCAGACGCACTTGGATTCGGTAGTAGCACCCACACCGATGAGGCATAGATAAAAGGCAGCCTGGGAGAGGTTAAAAGGGGTTTTTCCTACAGAAAAGGTTCAGTTAATCAAAGTCAGGTGCCAGTCCATTGAAGACTAGTCTAAGAAAGCCTTAAAGTGTTGTTTGAACCTTTGAAGATTTGTTGTTTGTTCCATAATAAAGACTTTGTTGTATCATTAAAGACTCTAAAGACTATCACTTCAGAAAAATCCCTGAGAACCTCTCTTTGAGGCCCCCTGGCTTCCTGTTGGGCTTAAAGTATACGTCCTATAGAAAAGTACAGCTATTACAGGCCCAGCGTGCGACAGAACACTTTGTCATTGCCTTCCTTTGAGGCTCAGAGAATCTGCCTTGCCCAAAGACATGATGACATTAATGTCAAATTAATGCAGTTTGGCCCCAGTTTAAATGACATGTTTCAATGCTACGGACTCCTGGGATTTGTAATTGGGGGAAGCAGCTGTATTTTTTTTTGGCAGAGAATGCTAAGGACCTTGTCAAACTACAACTCACATGATTCCATGGCATTGTGCAATGACAAAGTGAGGTCAAACTACATTAATTCTACAGTGCAGATTCACTCCAGTGCATTTCCATGGGCAAGTAAGTATCCGAATCCTCGATTCCACTGTTATAGCCCATTGCTCAAGCCATTGCACCATACCGGCTCGCATAGCAGATTCTGGCCGCAGTTATGAGATAATTGGAGAGTTTTTCTTTATTAGTTTCCAAATCTATCTCTGATATTCCTAATAGGAAATATTCTGGCTTGAACTCAATCTTTGTTTCTGGTATCTTTTCAATTTTTTCATGGATTTCTCTCCAGTAAGATTTTGCAATTCCACATGACCACCACATGTGGACGAAAGAGCCAGATTGTTCGTTACATTTCCAGCACAATCCACTTATGCTTGTATAGCATCTGGTCAGTTTTTGAGGTGTGATGTACCACCTGTACATCATCTTCATCCAGTTATCTCTTAGGTCCATTGCATAGGTGTATCTTATTGTCTGTTCCAATTTTTCCCCCAATTTTCAAGATTGATTGGGTGGCCTATATTCTCAGCCCACTTAATTATACAATCTTTAATCAATTCAGTCTCGGTGATGAAGCATTTTTAACCAGTTTTCTTTTAAGTCTGTAGCGTATGTGTAATTAAGTCTTTTTGACCAAATCATTAAAGCATTAAAGATTTTTAGTGTGGAGGGGACATATTGTCCTTCTTTGGTGTAAGCCAGTCACTTCAAGGATTGACATATCTCTGGTTGTACTGATCCATTTGGTTTTCATGACAAGAAGCCAGGCCTTCAAATGCTAATGAAGGTGGTCAGCTGAAACATTCACACCTAGCTGCAGCAGAGAGCTCTCTGCCCCACACCAGTCATCCCACAGATATATAAACCCATTTTCCTATTTCCAGCAGACCTCACTACCTCTGAGGATGCTTGCCATAGATGCAGGCGAAACGTCAGGAAAAATGCCTCTAGAACATGGCCATATAGCCCGAAAAAACCCATAAGAACCTAAGAATACTATTGTTGGTTGCCATTACCTGGTGGCAGCCAGGTTGTTAACCGGGGCTCCTTACAGGGAGCGGTCAATCCTCCTGTTTAAGGAGCTTCACTGGCTGCCATTCATTTTCCGGACCCAATTCAAGGTGCAGGTTCTCACCTACAAATACCCTGAACAGTTTGGGACTCGCCTACCTGCGTGACCACATTTCCGTATACAAACCCACATGATCTCTTCGATCATCTGGAGAGGCCCTGCTCACGCTCCCACCTGTATCACAAGCGCGATTGGTGGGGACGAGAGAGAGGGCCTTTTCGGTGGTGGCCCCTTGACTGTGGAACTCACTTCCTAAGGACATCAGGCTTGACCCAACTCTGGCAGTCTTTAGGAGGAGCTTGAAGACATGGTTGTTCCAGTGTGCCTTCCCAAAATAATGATCCCATAGCACTTTGTCCTCCAAAGCACTTTATATTGTTTTAGGTCTGCTTGTATGTTTCCACAAATGCCCCATCACTTTTTCGCCCATATCCAGCATTATTTTTTTAATTTTTTAATTACGTTCGGCCTACCCATAGATTTTAAAGTGTGTTGTCCTACTGTTAATGCTTATGTTATTGTTTTATTGTTTTGTTTGATTTTAATTGCTTGTATTGTTGTTGTTATTGCTTGTATTGTTGTATTATAAGCTTGGCCTCATGTAAGCCGCACCAAGTCCCTTCGGAAGATGGTAGTGGGGTATAAATAAAGTTGATTGATTGATTGATTACCTTCCCCTGGGATCATATATAGTCTGACCTCTCTGCCATGACCTTCCAGTCTTGGGTGTCCCTTCAACGTCATCATCGAGGCGCTCAAGCTCCAGCACTGTGACAAGGCAACTATCTTTTGCAGGATCCTTTCCAAAGACATACCTGGATTATATCCTCTCACCGGGGACAGGTTAGGGAGAACACAGGGCATGTCCTGTCCCCCAAAGGACTCTCATTTTCCTTTACTAAGTAGCTATTTCCTAGTCATTGCGAGCCATTTACCTATAATTTCCTTAACCAAAGAGGTACTTGTCTGGCTATTAAGGTAATTTCCCATCAGTCCTATTGGTTCCATCAGCTCCCTCCAATCCAAACTCCAACCTTCCTGCTTCATGCTTAGCAATCGACAGATATTAGGAACGCAGTTTCCATTTCCTCCCTCGAAAACTGACCCGTAAAAAGCTGTCCCTTTGGAATTGGTTTCATTCAGCCCCGGAAAGGCATAAGTGCAAAAGAGAACATTGGGAATGAGTGCAGAATCACATTTTCAATATGTTGGCATCTCAATACTGTTCGGTGTGCACATTATTTGGAAGCAGCAGAATATCATTTTATCTCCTTTATGATAATAGAAAAATCTATAGGCAGAGGGTTTAAAAATGAAATGGCCCGTTTATGAGTTTCCTTCATTCCTGCTCCTCTTTTCACTATCAGATAATATTCCAGCTGGAAACAGAATTTATACCTTCTGAGAAACTCCTTTGGGAATAATTATTAATCACTGTGATTTCCTAATGTGCCATTTATATCTAGCTGCAATTTGTCCTTGGAGTTATCCAACAGAGCATGTTCCAGATTTCTTTGAATCCAGGGAATTATAAAATAAACAAAGGAAGATGTATTCATTCTAAATGCCTATAGCAAAATGCAGGAGGAACCCATACATATTTATGCTTGCTTTTTCTTTTATACACACGCAAACATAGGCACCAAATTATGAGGATGCATGTGTGTGCTTGTGGAGCCAATAAAGTCTGAAAGAAGACATTTGAATAGAAACCTTATGAAACATTCTCTAGATCAGTGGTTCTCAACCTTCCTAGTGCCACGACCCCTTAGTAAAGGTCCTCTCGTTGTGGTGACCCCCAACCATAATGTTATTTTCATTGCTATTTCTTTAATTTTGCTACTGTTATGAATCGTAATATAAATATCTGATATGCAGGATGTATTTTCATTCACTGGACCAAATTTGGCACAAATACCCAATACGCCCAAATTTGAATACTGGTGGGGTTGGGGAAGAAAGATTGATTTTGTCATTTGGGAGTTGTAGTTGCTGGGATTTATGGTTCACCTATAATCAAAGAGCATTCTGAACTCCTGAACGATGCAATTGGCCCACAAAACTCCCATGACCAACAGAAAATACTGGAAGGGCTTGGTCGGCATTGACCTTGATTTTTGGAGTTGTAGTTCACCTACATCCAGAGAGCACAGTGGACTCAAACAATGAAGCCCTAAACGGTTTTGGCTCAACTTACCTATCTGAACATATAATAATAATAATAATAATAATAATAATAATAATAATAATAATAATAATATTTGCTGGAACTTATGTCACAAATACCACCTACCAGCAGTAAAGAATTGGTGGGATCAAAAACCCACAATGGTCGTGGAAAATGAACATGCAAAAAATACTGTGGGACTTTTGAATCCATACTGACAAAGTTTTGGAACACAATACACCAGACATCACGATTGTTGAAACGAAAAAGTCTGGATTATTGATGTCGCCATTCCAGGTGACAGTTGCATTGAGGAAAAACAACAAGAAAAACTCAGCCGCTATCAAGACCTCAAAATCGAACTGCAAAGGCTCTGGCATCAACCAGTACAGGTGGTCCCAGATATTTACATTACAATTCATAGCAGCAGCAAAATTACAGTTATGACGTAGCAATGAAAATAATGTCATGGTTGGGGGTCACCACAACATGAGGAACTGTATTAAGGGGTCGCGGCATTAAGATGGTTGAGAAACACTGAACTAGATCATCACAAAAGAGATGGCAATGTCCAGTCTTCCCTTCAGCTCAGGCAAATGGCAATGGCAGCTGAACGTGTCTTCCTTGCTGTCTTTCAAGATCAGTGACACACGCCTGCATATTTTATTTTCAAATTTCAAAAGGCCCCATATTTCATTTCTCCGAAGGAAAGAAGCTTACAGAATGCCTTGGACATCTTACAAGCCGATATCAATAAAAAATAAATGGCACCTGAATGTTGGTGAAATTCAAAACCATATGCTCAGGGATTTGCCCTGTTCGCTCATAATTAATTTTTTACAAATTGATTGCCTATTCTTTTTTTTTTAATCCTCCAGTGCATTTGTGGTGTTTTTATTTCTTCAGCCCAAGTAAATGGCTTCAAGAATGTTGGCATTTGTGTGTGTGTGTGTGTTTTAAAAAAATTAATTTCAAGTAACGGGAAGGTATACTTTTACATATTATACCTCAATCTTCATAGAATCAGAGACTTGGAATGGTTCCCAAGTGCCACCCAATCTAACCTAATTCCGCCATGCAGGAAGACACAACGAAAGCAGTCCTGACAGATGGCCACCTGATTAAAAACCTCCCATCTTTAATTGGCCTGTTTGGAACATATGTTTATGCATCTGTGTATTGTGTGGGAAAGATGGAGCGAGAGAAAAAGTTCCTGAAGTATTTTATATCAAGTTCCCATTTTATATCAGGGATCCCATTCCTTATCTCACTATATATAATGGATCTTCATCCACAGATGTTGATATCAAGGGGAGGGCTGGTTCCTAGATCTAAACCCTAGCACAGGCATGGGCAAACTTGGGCACTCCAGGTGTTTTGGAGTTCAACTCCCACAATTCCTTCAATATGAGGACAACATCCTTCAGTACGTAGACAACATACTCATAGCACAGGCATGGGCAAACTTGGGCCCTCCAGGTGTTTTGGAGTTGAACTCCCACAATTCCTTCAGCACGAGAACAACATCCTTCAAGTATGTGGACGACATACTCATAGCATAGGCATGGGAAAACTTGGGCCCTCCAGGTGCTTTGGACTTCTACAATTCCTTTAGTATGAGGACAACATCCTTCAGTATGTGGATGACATACTCATAGCATAGGCATGGGCAAACTTGGGCCCTCCAGGTGCTTTGAACTTCTACAATTCCTTTAGTATGAGGACAACATCCTTCAGTACGTGGATGACATACTCATAGCACAGCCATGGGCAAACCTGGGCCCTCCAGGTGCTTTGGACTTCTACAATTCCTTCAGTACAAGAACAACATCCATCAGTCCGTGGACGACATACTCATAGCACAGGCATGGGCATACTTGGCCTCTCCAAGTGCTTTGGACTTCTACAATTCCTTTAATACGAGGACAACATCCATCAGTACATGGATGACATACTCATAGGACAGGCATGGGCCAACTTGGGCCCTCCAGGTGTTTTGGACTTCTACAATTCCTAACAGTCTCAGGCCCTTTCCTTTTCCCCTTCAGCCACTTAAGCGTGTGTTGTTTATTTTAACATTACAGATTTTTTTCATGTCAGGAGTGAGTTGCGCAACTGCAAGTCACTTTTGGTGTGAGAGAATTGGCCACAGCTGAGGAACCACAACTGAGAAGGCCCTGTATCTCGTCCCCATCAGTCACGCCTGCAAAAAAGTTGGGACTGAGAGCAGGGCCTCCCCAGATGATCTTAAATGGTTTGAATGAGGGAAAATGGTTTCAGTGAGGGATTCAAGACACTGGGAGGCCAGGATTGGAATCCTCCCTTGGGCATGGAAACATGCTGAGGTTTTGTTTTTTTGTGTTAGGAGCAACTTAAGAAACTGCAAGTCACTTCTGGTGTGAGAGAATTGGCCATCTGCAAGGACGTTGTCCAAGGAACACCTGAATCTTTTGATGTTTTACCATCCTTGTGGGAGGCTTTTCTCATGTTCCTGCATGGGGAGCTGGAGCTGACAGAGGGAGCTCATCCGCACTCTCCCTGAATTCGAACCTCTCACCTATCGTTCTTCAGTCCTGCCGGCACAAGGGTTTAACCCTATGCATTCCAGATGAAAACATCTAACTGTCAATACATGATATCCATGCACAGTTTGTTATGGATAGTCATACATTTTCCTATGAGAAAGGTAGCATTCAGCAGAGAAACTGAACTGTATTGGTCAGGCAGAGATTGCGTACGTTTGCATGCAAGCATCTGCCTGGAGAAGAATTTGTGAAACCTCATCGCTTCCCTTTCTTTCTGCACATTCAAGCTCACTCCTTTTCTGCATTGTTAAGTATGTTTAATGCATTTGTACTGAAGGGTTTATAAGAGCAAATATACAAATAACTTTTATTCCTCGAATATTATTATGAGGCATGCATGCACTCGCGGGATAACGTAAAAGTGGATTTACAGTGCTTCCTTACGCTTTTGAGATTTTTACACACACTGCTGGGATAATATGAAGTGACGTTTCCCCAAAATGCAGCAAAAAAGCAAGGTTGGAATCTGGAAGGCAAAATTTTACCGCTAGTAACATTTGCCATTGTGATTGCCAATAGAAAAGTCAGAGCAGCTTATGACTCAACGTAGGACGTGACTACCATGGGAGCTGAGGCATAGATTCTGTTCTGTCGCGCGTTGGGCCTGTAAATAATTGTCTTTAAAACAGGACGTGCAACCTTTGCCCAACGGGAAGCCAGGGGGCCTAAAGAGAAGTTCTCAGAGGTTTCCACCACAAACAGTCTTTAGATGGCTTGAGAAGTACAACAAAGTCTTTTATTAATGAACAATCAAACAGAAACTTCTCTTGACTTCAGTAAAGTTAAGCAAATGATTCCAAGCTTTTAGGCAACTGGTGAATTCCTAATCTTGCCCACGAAGGACAGGCAACTGTCTTCAATAACTTCTATAAAGGAAAATTCCCTTTTTAACTTCTCCCAGGCTGACTGTAATCTAACCCTTACTGATGTGGTCTCCGCTACCGGGTCGAACTGCGTCTCGAACGCCGAGTAGACCAACCAGCAAGGCAGTAGATGTTCTCCAGCTGGAGTTCTTTAGTCTTTAGGGATGTTTTCCTGGAAATTCTTAAAAGTTGAAGCTTTTGTACAGGGGAAGTTTACACACGTCCTGTACATAGCTTTCCTTGCTGAGACTAACTAAAAAATGGCTCCCTTTCCTTCCCAATTGCCCTGAGCAAGGGGCGGGACCAAAACTTAATGATGATGGACAGGTGACTTGCCCTATGACTGCAACCAAAGGAAGCCACCTATCTGCAGAATTTATTTATTTATTTATTTACTGCACTTGTAGACCGCCGTTCTCAGCCCTAGGGCGAATCCCTGAAACCCAGGGCTGCAAACAAACATTAAATACAAAACAAATAAAATTGGAGCTCCTGGTACAGCTGTACCAGAACAGATTCCATATTTGATATAACTGCGATATGAAACATGCATCAAAAGACAAAAGGCAGGATCCTCCCACCCTCCACTGCAAAACTACACAGTACAACTGACTGATTAGAATGTGGACTGTTTTGTTTATTGGTTTATCTGGCCTTTCTCTGGAAGCATCAGTTTGAAGTGCTGCAGGACAGATATCGAGCTTCTAAAAATGATCTTGTCTTGTGCTTCAAAACAAAATGAATTTGGAGGCCTGGTGGAAATGCATGCATGTCAGCACAGTAATGCAAGTGCCATTCTCAAGCAGAACTAGGATTCTCCGTTTCTCTGGACCCATCTACACAATTTAGGTCAATATGGGAATGGATCATAGAATCATAGTGTTGGAAGAGACTTTGTGGGCCAACCAGTCCAACCCCCTGCCAAGAAGCAGGAAAATCGCATTCAAAGCACCCCCAACAGATGGCCATCTCGCCTCTGTTTAAAAGCCTCCATAGAAGGAACCCTCACCACACTCTGGGGCAGAGAGTTCCACTGCTGAACAGCTCTCACAGTCAGGAAGTTCTTCCTAATGTGCAGGTGGCACCTCCTTTCTTGGTAAATTTATTTATTTGCAGTATTTGTATACTGCCCCTCTAAGCCTTCCGGCGGTTTACAAGGCAAAATTCAATGCCACCAAAAACACAGTTATAATATAAAAACTTTAACATCAATAAAATCATAACAGCTGTTGTTTATTTTATTTATCGTGTCAGTATCAACCAGACAATTGTATTACATTTTTAACAATTTTTTAACAAATAGACAAAACAGAGTTTGCAAGCTTGGTAGTTGATTAAATGTCCTTTGACCAGTATCTGGCCCCTTGGAGTGCCTTTGGTGTTGCTGCAAGAAGGTCCTCCATTGTGCATGTGGCAGGGCTCAGGTTGCATTGCAGCAGGTGGTCAGTGGTTTGCTCTTCTCCACACTCGCATGTCGTGGATTCCACTTTGTGGCCCCATTTCTTGAGGTTGGCTCTGCATCTCGTGGTGCCTGAGGGCAGTCTGTTCAGCGCCTTCCAAGTCGCCCAGTTTTCTGTGTGCCCAGGGGGGAGTCTCTCATTTGTTATCAGCCATTGGTTGAGGTTCTGGGTTTGAGCCTGCCACTTTTGGACTCTTGCTTGCTGGGGTGTTCCAGCAAGTGTCTCTAACAGCTGTAATAAAACATAATTCAAAAATACTCATAAATCAGCACCAAAAGGGATGGGGTGAGGGCAAGGAAGGTGAAACAGGGTGCAGGGCGATGGTTCCCTACAACCCCTGCTGGACCAACTAGATTCACCACAATATGTGGCAAATCCAGTAGCTAATGTGATGAGTTTCTCAGAAACCACACAGCATCATGCAACAGAAATACAGGATGTTTGTAAATGCAAGGCTGGCACCTGGAGGCAATAGCATTCTGCATCTGCAGAGGTTGGTTGTCCAGGATACGCCAAGCCCTTTGAGTTTGCTGTTGTTCATTGTTGACTGTAAACCCTCTCCGTCAAAAACGTGCTAAAAAGCAGTAACTTCCATGTGTTTCATCCTCATTTCTAGGAAGTGACATGGGGGCAAGTGACTAGGGAAGTCACAACTGTGAGAAGGAGAAGAGGAGGCTACTGAAAAAACGAAATGCAAAGATACAGAATGGGGGATGCCTGGCTTGAGAGCAGGACGTGTGAAAAAGATCTTGGAGTCCTTGTGGACAACAAGTAAACATGAGCCAACAATGTGATGTGGTGGCAAAAAAAGCCAATGTGATTTTGGCCTGCATCAAGAGGAGCCTAGTGTCTAGATCTAGGGAAGTCATGCTCCCCATGCTCTATTCTGCTTTGATTAGACCACACCTGGAATATTGTGTCCAATTCTGGGCATCACAATTCAAGAGAGATATTGACAAGCTGGAATGTGTCCAGAGGAGGGCGACTAAAATGATCAAGGGTATGGAGAACAAGCCCTATGAGGAGCGGCTTAAGGAGCTGGGCATGTTTAGCCTGAAGAAGAGAAGGCTGAGAGGAGACATGATGAGAGCCATGTATAAATATGTGAGAGGAAGCCACAGGGAGGAGGGCGCAAGTTTGTTTTCTGCTTCCTTGGAGACTAGGACGCGGAACAATGGCTTCAAACTACAAGAGAACATAAGGAAGAACTTCCTGACTATGAGAGCCGTTCAGCAGTGGAACTCTCTGCCCCGGAGTGTGGTGGAGGCTCCTTCTTTGGAAGTTTTTAAACAGAGGCTGGATGGCCATCTGTCAGGGGTGATTTGAATGCAATATTCTTGCTTCTTGGCAGGGGGTTGGACTGGATGGCCCATGAGGTCTCTTCCAACTCTTTGATTCTATGTTTCTATGAGGGCATCTTGCACAGGGCCTCTTTTGAACGGTCAACCCACATATCCTGCACAGGTTTGTGGGATTGGCTGCCACAGCATCACAGCATGCTTAACTCTGGTACGGCAGTGTGTGTTCTGGTGGGAAACCTTTGAAGTTCATCAATGCCATACCATTGCAAAGCCGCCTGACTACCCTTCATTTAGATCAGGGATAATAAAGTGTTGTTAGTCTTTTCAAGGTCAAACCACACTTCTTGCTACGAAAATATAAGAGAGAAGCACATTACTTTGTCAAGTTAATACAGTGTGATAGACTTTCTCAGGCAGCCCATCCAGAAAGACTGTAAACGTCTAATAGATTTAGGGAAACGGTTCCTCGGGGAACGTATTAGGAAGAAGCCATCAATGGATCAAATTGCTCACTGAGTATTACTTATTGGGGAACAGCATGGTTTTAAATGATTGCTCTCTTATCAAAAGCCTGGAGACAAATTGCATGCCTTGGATTAAACTTTACAAGAATGGGTCAATACTTTCTATTGGCGAATGTGTGATGTTTTCGGTGAGGTTGGGTTCCCGGCTCTCCTCCCTCCCCAAACAGCCGTGCGAGCGAGTCGTGTAATTTCAAATGCTGTAATTATGTCCCCGGGAACGTTTTTGCCAAATTATTTTCGAATTACTTAATATGCTGTTTATCCCCTGTCATTCTTTAGAGATGAAATTGGTCATATCTGCAAAGTCCCACTGCCGATTCCCTTTAACGACAAAGCCACTTTAATTGTAAAGCATGTTTATGGGAGGCCTGGATTAATCAAACAACGCCAACCAAGTGTAAAGCATTTGTACACATGTTTGCAGACCTATAAAATGCTTGTCTTTTATCGGTCTGCAAACATGTGTGCAAGTTTGTTTTTCTCCCACGAGTTGACTGATTAAATATATTTTGGACCTCATTCTCCATTTGCCGCTCGTCTAGACAGAGCAAGCGTAGCATCGTGGTTAAAAGGTTAAGGCAAAGTTCATGAAATTCCTGCTCCAAATCTCATCTCGTTATTGTCATGTCACTGTAAGGCTGAGTCTACAGAAGAGATGTGAACTCAATGTATACAATAGTTTTGAGAAAAGGAATCTCTAAATTGAAAGGACCTGCTAGCTTGAAACTCCAGGGGGAAAAAGCCAGAGAACCAAGACTTTCAGCACCTTGGACAGATCCCAGAAGCCACCATTTCTTCCAACTACTGGTCGTTCCTTGTAGGCTTGGGCCCGAATCACTGTTAATGAAAATATGTGTAGTTTTTGGTGGGCTGTTTTTGATAATATTCAAAAACAGAAACTCTTTTTTCATGTCAGGAGTGATTTGAGAAACTGCAAGTTGCTTCTTGTGTGAGAGAAAATTGGCTGTCTGAAAGGATGTTGCCCAGGGAACACCCGGATGTTTGAGGTTTTACCATCCTTGTGGGAATCTTCTCTCATGTCCCTGCATAGAGAGCTGGAGCTGGTAGAGGGAGCTCAACCTGCTCTCCCTAGAGTCGAACCGCTGGCCTGCCCACACAAGGGTTTAACCCAGGGGTCCTCAAACTTTTTAAACAGAGGCCCAGGTCACAGTCCCTCAAACTGTTGGAGGGTCAGATTATAATTTGAAAAAAAAAAAGAATGAATTTCTATGCACACTACACATATCTTATCTGCAGTGCAAAACTGCTTAAAAGCAATACAATAATTAAAACGAAGAACAATTTTAACAAATATAAACTTATTAGTATTTCACTGGGAAGTGTGAGCCTGCTTTTGGCTGGTGAGTTAGGATTGTTGTTGTTGTTATTGTTGTTGTTGTTGTTGTTGTGTGCTTTCAAGTAGTTTCAGACATAGGCTGACCCTGAGCAAGGGCCGGGAAAATGACCTTGGAGGGCCATATCTGGCCCCCGGGCCTTAGTTTGAGGGCCCTTGGTTTAACCCATTGGCCCACTAAATGGGGAGGAGGGAGACAAAAAAGCCCAGCAAAACGAATTCAGAGAGACTGAGGTTTTCAGTTCTGTGAGGAAAGAGTCAAGTCCACAATATACCTGAGGCGATTTGGAGATTAGTAAAAAGCAAGGTTTTTCTACATGGTATCCCAGACTAAAGAGTGACCAATACTGCCAACAATATCTTCAAGATCTAACGTCACCAGTGTTGAGGAAAGCCTTTACAGCTCTGCGCTTCCAAACAATGCCCTCAAACTGGCTAGAAGGGAGATACAAAGGGATCCCCCATGCCCAAAGGCTTTGCATTTGTGGCTCTGGGGATAAAGAAGATCTAACACACTATCTATTACACTGCCCTCTGTATAATGATCCCAGAAAAAATCTCCTGGGAACACTCCTTGAAGAAAGCGCAGCATGGCAAGAATCGGCCGTGATCAGTGACTTGCTAGCAGATTATGACAAAAATATAACACTAAAAGTAGCCACATTTGCAATTGCAGCCCAAAAGATCAGAGACAGAGTAGCAAAATCCTCGATGGAGACCAGATAGGGAAAGGGAGAGGGAGAAGGTTAAGGAGGACACATACTACTGTTAGGTTTCTGCCAGCAAAATTTTAAAGATCTAGTTTTTTAAATTTTGAATGGGTTTTGGTTTATATTGGAATGTGTTTATAAAGGTTGTATGTTATTGATGTCATGGCCTATGGCTAGTGCAATAAACTTTATTCAATATACCTGAGGCAGAGAATCTGTTGTTTCTTTTTCTCTCCTCGTGGAAGCAGCCTCCATCCATTTTTTCTTGGAAAGTTCCCTCCTCCAGAGAGGGCCCTGGGAACTCGCTTTCCCAGCAGCCCTTGCATTGTTGTTTATTCGTTCAGTTGCTTCCAACTCTTCATGACCTCGTGGACCAGCCCACACCAGAGCTCCCTGTCTGCTGTCACCACCCCCAGCTTCTTCAAGGTCAAGCTAGTCACTTCAATGATGCCATCCATCCATCTTGCCCTTGGTTGGCCCCTCTTCCCTTTTCCTTCCATTTCCCCCAGCATCAATGTCTTCTCTAAGCTTTCCTGTCTTCTCCTGATGTGGCCAAAATACTTCATCTTTGCCTCTAATATTCTTCCCTCCAGTGAGCAGTAGGGCTTTATTTCCTGAAGTATGGACTGGTTTGATCTTCTTGCACTCCAAGGCACTCTCAGAATTTTCCTCCAACACCACAACTCAAAAGCGTTTCTTTTCCTTCGCTTAGTCTTCCTTATGGTCCAGTTCTCACATCCGTAGGTTACTACGGGGATTAACGTTAGTTTAACTGTGTCGATCTTCATTGCCCTTGCATAGGGTGTCCATTGAAAAGTTTTTGTTGGAGCATGATGAGAGTTGATTTTTTTCTTGTTGGGCAAGTGGGCTTATTATTAACAAAAGACCCTCCACAAAAATGTACAGCAGAGTAATTTATTAGCAGCAGTGTGACTCAGCATCAGTAACCCAAAGTGATAAAAAGAACAAAAACACAGAGACCAATGTTATCTCTTCCATTTCTTTGTAGTAAAATAATATGGTTGGGCTATTTACAAGAGCAAGGTGTTCCATAACACAAATATAGTCCTTTATACTTCTTCTTTGATGCATTCTTGAAGGCTTTCATGGCCGGAATCACTGGGTTTTTGTAGGTTTTTCGGGCTGTATGGCCATGTTTTAGAAGCCCTCTGTAGACTTGTCCATAGCTGCATGGTATATGGTCGACTCCTGTAGAGGTGAGAGGATCCCTCTTGTCCTTTGCTGAACGTAGCATTTGTTGGATTTTCTTAGTGGGTCTGTAGATAGTTTGTATGTTGTGTTTCCTCATCAGCTTCACAAAAGGCAGTGCCCAAACACGAATCAAGGAACATGAAAGGCAGTGCAGGTTCAGTCAACCAGAGAAGTCAGCCACAGCAGAGCACCTGATGAACCAACCTGGACACAGCATATTATCTGATTCGCAAAAGCGAATTAAGAGCTGAATAGAGTCTACATTGAGTCTAAGGAGCCCCCAATGGCATAGCGGGTTAAACCGCTGAGCTGCAAACCTTGTTGACTGAAAGGTTGCAGGTTCGAATCCGGGGAGCGACATGAATTTCCGCTGTCAGCCCCAGATTCTGCCAACCTAGCAGTTCGAAAATATGCAAATATGAGTAGACCAATAGTTACCGCTCTGGCGGGAAGGTAATGGCACTCTATGCAGTCATGCTGGCCATATGCCCTTGGAGATATCTATGGACAATGCCAGCTCTTCGGCTTAGAAATGGAGATGAGCACCAACCCCCAGAGTTGGACACAACTGGACTTAATGTCAGGCGAAAACCTACTAGAGTCTCAGTATTTGGTATTTCAGTATTTAGTATTTGAGCCATAGCTTCACACCTACAAGGTGAAAGTAATAAAAACAGAGCCACTTACCTTTTTACATAAACGTAGCCATAGCAGGCCTTAAAATCAACCTCTGTACATGGCATTCATTGACCTTGCAAAGGCATTCGACACACTGAATCGCAGCGCTCTGTGGACCATCCTCCAAAAAATTGGGTGCCCAAACAAATTTTTGAACATCCTGCGGCTCCTCCATGATGACAACAGTTTTGAACAACAATGGCTCCCAAAGTGACTCATTTAAGGTGGAATCGGGTGTCAAACAGGGATGTGTTATTGCCCCAACTTTATTCTCCATCTTCATCGCTATATTTCACCTTGTTGATGGGAAGCTTCCCCCCGGAGTGGAAATAATCTATCGGACAGATGGCAAGTGGTTAACCTCAGCAGACTGAAAGCCAAAACCAAGGTTACAACAACATCTGTTATAGAACTCCAGTATGCTGATGACAATGTTGTCTGTGCGCATTCAGAAGAAGATCTACAAGCCACTCTAAACACCTTCGCAGAAGCATACAAGAAGCTCGGCCTGTCATTGAGCATCGAGAAAACCAAAGTGCTGTTCCAGCAGTCACCAGCCAACCTCTCTCCAATGCCAGCAATACAGCTTAGTGGCGTAACATTAGAAAATGTTGATCATTTCCGTGACCTTGGCAGCCACCTCTCCACCAAAGTCAACATCGACACTGAAATACAACACTGCCTGAGCTCGGCGAGTGCAGCATTTTTCCAAATGAAGCAGAGAGTGTTTGAGGACCGGGGCATCCATAGGGATACCAAGGTGCTTGTCTATAAAGCTATTGTCCTCCCAACCTTGCTACATGCTTGCAAAACGTGGACTGTCTACAGACGTCAAATGCAACTCCTGGAACGATTCCATCAGCGCTGCCTCTGGAAAATCCTGCAAATCTCTTGGGAAGACAGGCGGATAAACGTCAGCGTGCTAGAAGAAGCAAAGACCACCAGCACTGAAGCGATGGTCTTCCGCCATCAACTCCGCTGGACTGGCCACGTTGTCTGGATGCCCGACCACCGTCTCGCAAAGCAGTTGCTCTACTCCGAACTCAAGAATGGAAAACGGAATGTTGGTGGACAGGAAAAGAGATTTAAAAATGGGCTCAAAGTCAACCTTAAAAACTGTGGCATAGACACTGAGAACTGGAAAGCCCTGGCGTTTGAGCGCTCTAGCTGGAGGTCAGCTGTGACCAGCGGTGCTGCAGAATTTGAAGAGGCACGAATGGAGGGCAAAAGAGAGAAATGTGCCAAGAGGAAGGTGCATCAAGCAATCAGGACCACCTTCCACCTGGAAATCGATGCCCTCATTGCGGGAGAAGATGCAGGTCAAGAATAGGGCTCCACAGCCACCTACGAACCCACCCCCAGGACACTGAACTTGGAAGACCATCATCCTCGGACTACGAGGGATCTCCTAAGTAAAAGTAAAGTAACTGCTTTTGAAATTTGTTGTTGTTGTTCATTTTCATCTTTATGCATGCCTCAGCTAAAAGGGTGTTGTGTATTGTACTTTGTTAATCCCAAGCCATCCAAAATCTTCAACAACTCCAATGAACAAAGGCAGTGAGTGGAAAGGAAGCTTAATGCTGAAAAGACGGGTGAAGGCATTAGGTAAACAAACAGAGCATTGCACACTGTTGTCGTGTGTGTAAGGTGTGAACTGCGATCTACGGATCTCATTTGTCAGTAAATGGTTTCTGTATCAAATAAGCCGTTCCTTCTTATCTTTTGCTGGATGCTCATTTGCAAGACGTCTAGACAATTCCAGCACGGAGTAGACCTCTATAAGATATGCCAGCTTGATATTCTTTTTTGACCAGAAGATTGCAAAGACGCACCTCACAAATCAGATTGCAGTGCCACAAGGCCAATTCGTCATCACCAGAAGAAGCAGAGTGAATAGAAGCAGCCTTGCACTGAATCAGCGCATTGATTTATCCGCTCCAGCACTGTCCACTTTCAATGGCTGCAATTACCTTGTTCCTTTTAACTAGGAATTGATATTGATGATGATGACGATGATGAAGCAACAGCCGCAAAAAAAATCAGTGTATATCTTTCTCGCAACACAAATATAAAATAATATGCAATAAAATCAGTACAGACAATAGTAGAAAACAAATCATGCAGTTGTTTATTCTCTGCAAGCTTATAAAAATGGGCATGTTTTTGGTATTGGATCAATTGGATCTCCCGTGAAAAAATGGTTTCCCCACTGGGATGCCACCATTGATAAAGCCATAGAGGTGACATTGACAAGGGGTATGTCTATATGGTAGAAATAGTGCAGTTTGACAACACTTTAATGGTGCTGTCGCACGCTGGGCCTGTACATAAGACTGTAGACAGGGCATAAATTCTGTGTGCCCAACGGGATGCCGGGGCTGCCTCAGATTAAAGGCCTTTGGATTTCCTTAAAACAGAGTCTTTAGATTGCTTAAAGGTTCAACAAAGTTCTTTATTATTAAAATCAAGCAGTTACTTCAAGGCTTACTTAATAGTCTATTGGCTCTCTCAATCATGTCCACAGGGGACAGGCACTATCTTCATAACTGTATTTTAACTAATGAGGAAATCCTTAACCTCTTATCTGGGCAGTCTGTCTTTGCCTCTGTTGACGTGGAGCCCCTACACCCGGCACCAACTGTTTCTGACTGCTGCAAGTGACTCTTACCAAGCAGAGCTTTGTAGACTTCCAGGGGAAAAGAAGGTGTTCAGGTTTTAGTGACGGCTGGCTGAAGCGCTGTGGGATTGGATTCCCTCAGCAAAGGAGCTGAAAGGCTGTAAAATCCTCAGCAAAAGAGCTGTGCTGAGACTGCATCTCTCTGGCCAAGCTATGGGGCTGTATATCTCCCCGGCCAAGCTGTAAAAGACGAAGCTTTCTACAGGAGCTCCTGGTTTTGTGTCCTGTATGAAAGGCTTCTCTGTGTGGACTGACCCAAAATGGCTCCTATTCCCTCCAAAACCCCAAAAAGGGGGCGGGACCAGGGAACCTAACAATAATTGACAGGTCATAGATCCAATAAATGCAAACTAAGGAAAGCCATCTAACTGCAAAGGCATAGAACTTTAAAATACATGCAGCAATCAACAAATAGCAAGATAAGCTGGAGCTCCTGGTGCGGCTGTACCAGAACATTAATTGTCATGGCTCAAACTAAGGCCCAAGGGCAGATATGGCACTCCAAGGTTATTTACCCGGCCCTCGCTCAGGATCAACCTAAGTCTGAAATGACTTGAAAGCTCACAGCAACAACAACAATCCTATCTCATCAGCCGAAAGCAGGCCCACACTTCCCATTAAAATACTAATAAGTTTATATTGGTTGAAATTGTTCTTCATTTTAATTATTGTATTGTTTTTAAGTGTTTTTTTTTTTTACTTTGCACTACAAGTAAGTTATGTGCAGTGTGCATAGGAATTCATTCATGGTTTTTTTTTTCCAAATTATAATCCGGCCCTCCAACAGTTTGAGGGACTGTGACCCAACCCTCTGTTTAAAAGGTTTGAGGACCCCTGTGATAAATAAATAAACTGATCTACAAGAAAACTACAAGAAACTACAAGAAAGGAGATCAAACTACAAGAAAGGAGATTCCATCTGAACATGAGGAAGAACTTCCTGACTGTGAGAGCTGTTCAGCAGTGGAACTCTCTGCCCCGGAGTGTGGTGGAGGCTCCTTCTTTGGAAGCTTTTAAACAGAGGCTGAATGGCCATCTGTCAGGGGTGATTTGAATGCAATATTCCTGCTTCTTGGCAGGGGGTTGGACTGGATGGCCTATGAGGTCTCTTCCAACTCTTTGAGTCTATGATTCTATGATTCTATGATTGATGTTTTGGGTTTGAGCCTGCCACTTTTGGACTCTCACTTGCTGAGGTGTTCCTGAGAGTATCTCCGTAGATCTTAGAAAACTATTTATTGATTTAAGTCATTGACGTGCTGGCTGATACCCAAACAAGGGATGAGCTGGAGATATCACTGCCTTGGTCCTTTCACTATTGGCTGCTACTTCCTGATGGATGCCATTTTAATTTCTTCAGTGGTGTGTGGTGTAGGCATCTTCTGATAATGCGGCATGTCTCATTAAAGTAGTGTTAAACTGTATTAATGCTATGGTGTAGATGCACCCTTGGAGAGAGCAGCAGTAATAGAGTGAATGACCCGAAATCTACTTATTCCTTCTATTTCTTCAATGCTGGAAGGGGTTTTTTAAGCCCCGTGAGGGTCTGAAGGTGTGCTGAAAATAGCAGTAAAGCAGCAGTAAAGAACGATATTGAATGAATGCATTGGCATGGAGCGGAGTTATTATTTGGAAGGGGTGTCTGTGATGAGAAAGAATGGGCTTGATCATGAAGGAAATTCACAGGTAGCAATTTTCAAGTAGGGATAAAATTAGCAGACGGAATCACTGGAAGCCTGCCATTAGCCGTGCCAGCGGTTTCTTTATTATTATTTTTAAGAAGAAGAAAAAACACTTTTCCTCCTTTTTTCCCCTTTTCATCACCATCACAGGCATCTCGCTAATACTAAACAGCAAGCATAGTTCTCCGAGTCCAGTTGGAACTCCTCCAAGCATTAAAATATTCCGTACCGCAAATGAATCAAGATTTTACTCACCCTCTCTCTCTCTCTCTCTTTCTCTCTCCACCCTTCCTTTACCCCTTTAAATCAGTAAATTATACGATTTGGACATAGTCTACATGAGCTGATTAATGAGTGGAATATATTTTGTTATTTTAAAAAAAGAAGTGGAATATTTGAACTGAGGTGAATGAAGAATTACAATATTTCTCTACGATTGCTTAGATCAAAAATACATAAGGTGCCATAAAGATTTTTTTTTGCTTTGAAGCTTCTTCTGCATTCTTCTGCTTTATTTTTTTTCCTTCAGCGCTGCTCACTGAAAACATTTCTCATTTGTAACTCCTACCTGTTGGAAGCAGGTAGGAGTGATCAATTCAAATAGACCAGTGTTTCTCAACCTTCCTAATGAATTGACCCCTTACTTTACTTACTTACTAACTTACTTACTTAGGCGACCCCTCGTTGTCCGAGTAAGATTGTCCTCCAAGTTCGATGTCCTGTCTGTGGGTCCACAGGTGATTGTGGAGCCCTATTCTTGACCTGCATCTTCTGCCACAGTGAGGGCATCGGTTTCCAGGTGGAAGGCGGTCCCGGTCAGGGTTGGCTTGATGTGTCTTCCTCTTGGCATATTTCTCTCTTTCGCCCTCCGTTCGTGCCTCTTCAAATTCTACAGCACTGCTGGTCACAGCTGGCCTCCAGCTGGAGCGCTCAAGGGTCAGGGCTTCCCAATGCCAGAGTTTTGTGTACAATTTACTTACTTACTTAGGCAATCCCTTGTCCAAGTAGGATAGTCTTCCAAGTTTGGTGTATTGGCGGTGGGTCCGTAGGTGACTGTGGAGCCCTACTCTTGACCGGCATGTTCTCCCCCAGTGAGGGCATCGATTTCCAGGTGGAAGGTGGTCCTGGTCAGGCTTCGCTTGATGCACCTTCCTCTTGGCATGTTTCTCTCTTTTGCCTTCCATTCGTGCCTCTTCAAATTCTGCAGCACTGCTGGTCACAGCTGACCTCCAGCTAGAGTGCTCAAGGGCCAGGGCTTCCCCATTCTCAGTGTCTATGCCACAGTTTTAAGGTTGATTTTGAGCCCATCTTTAAATCTCTTTTTCTGTCCTCCAACATTCAATTTTCCATTCTTGTGTTCAGAGTAGAGCAACTGCTTTGACCCCTTAATACAGTTCCTCATGTGGTGGTGAGCCCCAAATTTTGTCATTTGGGAGTTAGTTGCTGGGACTTATACTTCACCTCCAAACAAAGTGCATTCTGAACTCCACCAGCAATAGAATTGACCCAACCTTGGCAGATAGAACTCCCATGAGCAACAGAAAATATTGGGTTTGGTGGGCATTGACCTTGAGTTTGGGAGTTGTAGTTCACCTACATCCAGGGAGCACTGTGGACTCAAACAATGATGGCTATGGACCAAACTTTTTACTCTAAATTTCTGGTTCCCATAGCAATATCTCAATGACAGGATGGTCTGTCAAAGAACAGTATTCACAGTTGCTGACTGAGCCTAACAGGATACAGGTGTTTCAATAAGTATGTTGTACATCTTATTTGTTTTCTGCATGTTGGCCATGTTTGGCCTGTGTGCCAAGTTTGGTCCAGATCCGAAGTCAGCTGGGTATAGAGCTCTTGGGATAAGGGTGAACTACAACTCCCAAATTCCCAGGGCAATCACCCCCCCCCCCAAACCCCACCTGTATACACACAGTTGGCCATGTTGGGTCTGTGTGTCAAGTTTGGTCCAGATCTGCTGTTGGCTGGGTTTAGTGCTCTCTGGACAAGGGTGAACTACAACTCCCTGAGCCAATGTCAATCACCCCCAAACTCCTGGTTCAATCACCCCCAAACTACTGTGGACTTGTATGCAGAATTGGCTAAGTTGGGTCTGTGTGCCAAGTTTGATCCAGATCCATTGTCGGCTGGGTTTAATGCTCTCTGGATAAGGGTGAAATACAACTCCCAGAGCCAAGGTCAATCACCCCCAAACTCCTGTGCACCTGTATGCACAATTGGCTTTGTTGGGCCTGTGTGCCAAGTTTGATCCAGATCCGTTGTCGCTGGGTTTAACACTCTCTGGATAAGGATGAACTACAACTCCCAGATTCCCAGGGAAATTACCCCAACTCCTGCCTGTATGCACAGTTGGCCATGTTGGGTCTGTATGTCAAGTTTGGTCCAGATCCATCATCAGCTGGGTTTAGTGCTAAGGGTGAACTACAATTCCCAGATTCCCAGGGTAATTATCCCCAATTTATGCCTGTATGCACAGTTGGCCCTGTTGGGTCTGTGTGCCAAGTTTGGTCCAGATTCGACATCAGCTGGGTGGATTGCTCTCTGGATAAGGGTGAACTACATCTCCCATAACCAAGGTCAGTTCCCACAAACCACAGCAGTATGTTCAGTTGGTCATGAGGGTTCTCTGTGCTAAGTTTGGTCCTGGTCCATTCTCAGTGGGATCACAGTTTCTCTAGATGCAGGTAAACTATAACTCCCATAAATCAAGGTCAGTGTCCCCCAAGCTTCTCCAGTATGTTCTGTTGGTCAAGTTTCATCCAGGTCTGTCATTTGTGTGGCGATTTGTTGAGTGATGAAACTTACTGTTTAATTTGTTGCTGGTCTTCCCAATAACAGGCACCCAATGTGCACCAGTTGGGTGGGCATCCAGTTTGTAAACTGTCTGCTGAATTCCAAATCATCATTACTTGGCAAAATCCATAATTCCTTGGACAAAATCCAGCCACAGATCAGTGCCTCTGATAACCAAATGAGATGTAGTGCTAATTGTATTATTGCAATTAACTGCCGGGTTTTGAACACTGAAATTATAACAGAGGGTAGTGTGTGTGGTATGGATCAGGAATGTAAACACAGGGAGGGGTGGTCCTTTCCTCCTCTGCCTGCAGGCAGCAAGCGATTAGGAGGTGGAGTTCAAGGTGAGTTTTCTGCTGCTCAAGACACAGAACATTCAAAGCACCCCCAACAGATGGCCATCCAGCCTCTGTTTAAAAGTTTCCAAAGAAGGAGCCTCCACCACACTCCGGGGCAGAGAGTTCCACTGCTGAACAGCTCTCACAGTTAGGAAGTTCTTCCTCATGTTCAGGTGGAATCTCCTTTCTCATAGTTTGAAGCCATTGTTCCACGTCCTGGTCTCCGGCGCAGCAGAAAACAAGTTTGCTCCCTCCTCCCTATGACTTCCACTCACATATTTATACACGGCCTTCATCATGTCTCCTCTCAGTCTTCTCTTCTGCAGGCTAAACATGCTCAGCTCTTTCAGTTGCTCCTCGTAGGGCTTGTTCTTTACACCCTTGATCCTTTAAGTTGCCATCCTCTAGACGCATTCAAGCTTAGAGTCAACATCTCATCTCAATTGTGGTTCCCAGAATTGGACATAGTGTGATTCCAGGTGTGGTCAGACCAAGGCAGAACAGAGGGGTGGCATGACTTCCCTGGATTTAGATGCTAGACTTCTCATTATGGGGCTTGTTCTCCAGATCCTTGATCATTTTAGTTGCCCTTCTCTGGACACATTCCAATTTGTTGACATATCCCTTAAACTGCTGTACCCAGAATTGGAGACCACAATTGTGTGATTCCAAGTGTGGATTCCAAGTATTCTGACCAAGGCAGAATAGAGAGGTAGCATGACTTCCTTGGATCTAGACACTAGACTCCTATGTATGCAGGCCAAAATCCCATTGGCTTTGATTGTGATTTGAACTGCCAGCCTTCTGGTCAGCAAGTTCTGCAGTTTAGTGGTTTAACCCGCTGTGCTACCGCAACATGTCTACACTTTGCAAAATTCCACATCAGCTGAAACAATCACTAGGGTCTTAGATTCTGAAGCTATAGATTCTCCTATAACTTCTCTGCATCTGATTCCTCTGATTCTGTGTTCTGATGAAAATAGCATGCCTCTCTTCAGAGATGGGAAACTTCCATCCCACAGAGAATATCTTCTCAATTTTGCTAAAAGCACACACCCTCCAAGTGTCCTGATTTGCCCCATTTTTGGACTGCTTTTAAAACTTTCCAGTTCTTTCTCCCACTTTCCTCTTTTGTCCTCAGCCTTCTTCAGTTTCTGAAAACTAAGCCTGATTTGCACTCAACAGGAAGAGGTCATTTCCCAGCACACTTAAGCAAAAACCAGCTCTTGCAGCTCCAATGTCATCTGCATTCTTTAGGCTTTGCAATTAAATAATCTATGGAGGATTGCCTTTGTTTTACCGCTGTAATTTATCTATACTCTGTTTTGACTATCTATGACAAACAAAAAACAACGATTACTCTGTCGGATTACACTATATAACATGGTTTTTGTTCCTAAGTTATAAATGTCATTTCCTAATTGGTTCCATCATAATGTTTTTGGGGGACATCCTGCGGTATATTTTGGTATAGTTTTTCAACGAATATCTCCTAGAGCAGAAATGGGTAAACCCAGGACCGGAGGCCAGATGTGGCTCCTTGGGCTCTTTTCTCAGGCCTTCCTCTCTCACACCAACCTATCCTTCCTTCCATCTCTCTTTCCTTCCTCCTTCCCTCACTGACTTTTTTCCTTGCCTCCCTCTTTTTCCCTCCCTCCTTCCCTCCCTTCCACCCTTTAATTATTTCTTCCCCCTTTCCTCCCTCCTCCCCTCATTCTCTTACTCCTTCCTTCCTCTCTCCCTCCCTTCCTCCCTCCCTCCTTCCCTCACTCTTTCTTCTTCTTTCCTTCCTTCCTTCCCTCCCTCCCTTTTGAGCTTCCTTCCTTTTCCCTTCCCCCAACTCTCCATTCCCTTACACTTTTCCTTCCATCCTTTCCTTCTTTCCTTCCTTTTCCCTTCCCTCCATCCTCTCATTCTCTTCCACTCTTCCTTCCCTCCCTCCTTCCCTCCCTCCCATTCCCTTTTGTGCTTCTTTCATTTTCCCTTCCCTCCATCCTTCCATTTCCTTCCACTCTTCCTTCCTTCCTTCCTTCCTTCCTTCCTTTCCTTCCATCCTTTCTTTGTGCTTCCTTCCTTTTCCCTTCCCTTCATCCTTCCATTTCTTTCCACTCTCCCTTCCATTTTTTCTTTCCATCCTTTCCTTCCTTCCTTTTGTGCTTCCTTCATTTTCTCTTCCCCCCATCCTTCCATTCCCTTCCACTCTTCCTTCCATCCTTTTCTTCCATCCCTTCCTTCCTTCCTTCCTTTTTGTGCTTCCTTCCTTTTCCCTTCCCTTCATCCTTCCATTTCTTTCCACTCTTCCTTCCATTTTTTCTTTCCATCTGTAGAGAAATGTTTATTATAGAGTGTTTATTATACTGTATTTAAACTGTATTTAGGTTTTACATTAGTTGCTATGGCCTAACTGTGAGGGATAGGTTACCATGGTAACACAGCCTCAGAGGAGGTGGGCGGAGTTTAAGGAATAAAAGGTTTGAAAGCGTCAGTTAATATTCAGTCCGGTGGATGAGACCCGGGGAAGAGGAGAGCCAGTTAAGGGCTCTGGGAAATAGCAGAGTCAAGAAAGGACTCTGGGAAAAGTAGTTTAGTCCGGTGGATGAGACCCGGGGAAGAGGTTAAGAGTGTTGTGAAGCTGTGAGAATTCAGTAGTTCTTAGAATTTGTGAATATTTCTTCAGCAAGAGAGCTGAAGGTGTTACCTTGTTAGATTGCTTAGGTTAAAAGAATCTAACAGAGGGGGTTTAAAGGATCGCCAATAAGGAAAGACTGGTGATCAGTGGTTTGTTCCGAGTATAGGGCAAACAGTGTGGATATTCACAATAGGGAACTCTGAAGTAGTATAAGCACTTCACTAAAGAAGGAGTTTGTAGAATTGTAACATCAGAAGCCTGTATGTATCTCAAACCAGCCATTTTGTAACATCAAGCCTTGTGCCAAGTTCAAATTCTCAAAACTGCAACAATTACGTTCTGTTAACAATAAAACTTGTTCTCTTTATATTTCAAACCTGCCTCCTCCATTGCTTTTATGCTTGGTGCATTCCACACTACCAAAGTCACCTCACAACACAACTAAAGATAAACAGAGACATAAACCAGCGTCTCTAAACATATTGGTGGCAGCTTAATTGATATCTAAAAGAAGGTTCCTCACAGAATATTGGTGGCATTAAAGAAGATTAATACTTCCTCACATAATTTTGTTGACAAGCGGTGGGATTAACGCTTCCTCACATAATTTTGGTGGCAGACGACGGGATTCGTGTAACAACTAATCGAGTGCCTTAAGTTTAATTTTAAAATAAGTTGTGAGGTAAAAGTTGCTGAAAAATGGCTACCAGGCGACAGAGAAAGCTGGCTGAAGAAAGAGAGGGAGACCAAGGGGAAAGTTCAAGCTCTGGGTCAGAGACAGAGCCAGTGCCTATGACAGAAATGGCTTTTAAGTACAAGTTAGAGATGAAACGATTGGAGATGGAGGCAAAACAAAGAGAGAGAGAACTGGAGGAAAGACAAAGAGAGAGAGAACTGGAGGAAAAACAAAGAGAGAGAGAACAGGAGTTAGAATTAAAGAGAATGGAGTTTGAGCTAGAAAAACAAAGATTGGCTTTGTCTCAAACATCCAGTGATGTTCAAGAAGGGAGATCTGGAGTGGATACCCCAGATTTGACAAAGAAATTCCCAAAATTTACCAAAGGAGATGACCCAGAGAAATTCCTTATATCTTTTGAGAGATGTTGTCGGGATTTTGGGTTGGCTAAAGACAAATGGATGATATACCTAAGGCCTCAAATAAGTGAGAAGCTGTTACAGATTTATGGACAGATGCCAGAGGAGTCTTGTAGAGACTATGATCTGTTTAAGAAACAGATTCAACAGGAATATAGATTGACTCCTGAATATTATAGATTTAAGTTCAGGACGTTGAAGAAAGAAAAAACACAAAGTTTTGCTCAGGTGGCCTCTAGATTGTCTCAACTGTTCGATAGTTGGATAAAGACGTCTGAGGTAGAAGATTATCAACAGCTGAGGGAACTTTTGAAATTGGAACAATTTTTCCAATTAGTTCCTTATGAAATTCGTTGGGTGATTCAAGATCGCAAGCCATCCACGATTGTAGAGGCAGCGGGTATGGCAGATCAAATAACAACCTTGAAAGAAGGATTTAAAAGGGAAGATCTGCCAGGGGACAAAAGAACAAACAGGCAGCCATTTTATCCACAACAAACGCGCCCACAGCAAGAAAGGGGCTCTGACATAGAAAACACCCCCTATAGGAGGCAGAGTGTAATAAGACCAACTGCTCCTGAGGTAAAACGACGGTGCTATCAATGTGGAAAATTGGATCATATAAAATATCAGTGTCCCCTGTTAAGGAGTGAGAAAACAACCCTCTTTATAAATAAAATGAAAAAAACACCAAAGGCAGGACCAGAAACTGTTGCAAAGGAGAGTTCAGGCTCAGAGCCTCAAGAGAAACAATGTTTGTTCATCCTGTCAGGCAGCCCATCTAAGGATTACTTAGAAACCATTTCTATTGATAGCAAAGACAGGAAAGGACTTAGAGATACAGGTTCCGAAGTATGCATAGCGCACCCTGAAATAATACCTCAGAAATTTCAACAGCCAACCTCTGAAATTAAATTAAAAGGTTTAGGTCCCGCGATCCCAACACCCGTGGTGACTTTGCCAATGGAATATAAAGGATGGAAGGGTATGTGGGATTTTGCAGTCAGTCCTGACATACCATATCAATGTTTAATTGGAAATGATTTGGCTGAGGAGATTAAATACTGTAAGATGGCGTGTGGGGAGAAAGAATGTAACAATGAAAGCCCTGAACAAAAAGCCATGTGTTTTGCCATACAACAAGATGGGGACGAGAGTCCAGAAACCAGCGCTACAGTGGCTGAGCTTGTCAAGAGGACGGGAGGAGTTGAAGAGATTCGGCGGGAACAAGGAGCCGATGTTTCTCTCAAACCTCTATTTGCTTTAGCTCAAAACCCCACAGTATTGGCAGAAGAACAGCCCTCCGAGTTTATACTGAAGAATGGTGTCTTATATAGAGAACCCAAAAGTATAAACTCGACAGAAAGATCAGTGACATGTAGTCAAATTGTAGTGCCTCAAAGTTTTAGAGAACAGCTGATGAGGGTGGCACACGAAAACCCTCAAGGTGGACATTTGGGCATAAGAAAAACCACGAAGAGGATCACTAAAAACTTTTATTGGCCTGGCATGTTCCAGAGGATCAAAGAGTTTTGCCAATCCTGTAACATCTGCCAGAGATTGAGCACTGGAAGAGATAAAGTTAAAGCTCCATTGATCCCTATGCCAATAATTGGAGAACCATTTTACAGAGTAGGCATTGACATTGTAGGTCCTCTCTGTAAACCAAGCAGACGTGGTTACCGTTACATTTTAACCATGATTGACTACGCCACAAGATATCCAGAGGCTGTAGCTCTGACTAACATCGAAACAACTACAATTGCAAATGCCCTGCTGTCCATTTGGGGAAGAACTGGATATCCTAGAGAACTGGTCTCGGACTTGGGAACCCAGTTTACTTCCAAGCTTATGTCAAAATTGCTGGAGTTAAGTGGAATTAGACACCTGACTTCCACAGCATATCATCCGCAAACAAATGGACTGGTTGAGAATATGAACAAGACTTTAGTCAAAATGATAAAGTCTTACAGTCAGGAAAGGCCTTATGACTGGGACGTCAAGTTACAACAACTGCTGTTCGCCTATAGGACCGTCCCTCATGACAGCACCGGCTACAGTCCATTTGAATTGCTGTATGGAAGGAAAGCTCGTGGTCCGTTAGATCTGTTAAGAGAATATTGGGAAGAAAGTCCGGCGACGGATCCTGTTCCAGTGACGGAGTATTTAAGAGATCTTCAAGCAACAATGCAGCTGGCTAGAGACATTGCTCAAGAACATTTGCTTGCGGCTCAGCAGAAACAGAAAGACTATTATGACTCTACTGCTAAACCAAAGGTCTTCGACATCGGAGATGAAGTTTTATTTTTATCTCCCAACAAGGCCAACAAGCTTCAATTGGATTGGTCTGGACCATGGAAGGTCATCAGAAGACACAACCACATAAACTATGATATTTTTGATGAACAATCCAATATAGAAAGAAGAGTCCATGTAAATATGTTGAAGCCTTATGTTGTAAGATCTGCAAATGTATGTTTTGTTGTTTCAAAAGAGGAATCCGGTCCCTTTTCTTTTTGGGAGGGTGATCGTGAACAGTACAAGAATTTAGATCGGGTAGATATGAACAGAAAATTGTCCCAACCACAGAGAAGAGAGGTTGTGGAAGTTTTAAATAAAAATTGGCATTCTGATAAATGTAATATGTCAACAAATGAAAATGGTTAGAAAATCTATAGGGTACGAATAACAAATTGTTAAGATGAAAGTTTATGTTTACAAGATTTCATATTTGACATAAAACATGTTTCAGGTAAACGAAATGTAGTTGCGGACGCCTTATCTAGGATTCCATAGGTTAAAGGTTTGTATATATGTATAGTTGAAATATACTTAACTGTGATGCGTTTCCCTTTCAGAATTGATATATGTATATTTATTGTTAAATGTTATGTAGGATTATTTTTGCTATTCTAGGATTAAGAAATGTGCAAAAATATTTTTCTGGGGGGGAAGGTGTAGAGAAATGTTTATTATAGAGTGTTTATTATACTGTATTTAAACTGTATTTAGGTTTTACATTAGTTGCTATGGCCTAACTGTGAGGGATAGGTTACCATGGTAACACAGCCTCAGAGGGGGTGGGCGGAGTTTAAGGAATAAAAGGTTTGAAAGCGTCAGTTAATATTCAGTCCGGTGGATGAGACCCGGGAAAGAGGAGAGCCAGTTAAGGGCTCTGGGAAATAGCAGAGTCAAGAAAGGACTCTGGGAAAAGTAGTTTAGTCCGGTGGATGAGACCCGGGGAAGAGGTTAAGAGTGTTGTGAAGCTGTGAGAATTCAGTAGTTCTTAGAATTTGTGAATATTTCTTCAGCAAGAGAGCTGAAGGTGTTACCTTGTTAGATTGCTTAGGTTAAAAGAATCTAACAGAGGGGGTTTAAAGGATCGCCAATAAGGAAAGACTGGTGATCAGTGGTTTGTTCCGAGTATAGGGCAAACAGTGTGGATATTCACAATAGGGAACTCTGAAGTAGTATAAGCACTTCACTAAAGAAGGAGTTTGTAGAATTGTAACATCAGAAGCCTGTATGTATCTCAAACCAGCCATTTTGTAACATCAAGCCTTGTGCCAAGTTCAAATTCTCAAAACTGCAACAATTACGTTCTGTTAACAATAAAACTTGTTCTCTTTATATTTCAAACCTGCCTCCTCCATTGCTTTTATGCTTGGTGCATTCCACACTACCAAAGTCACCTCACAACACAACTAAAGATAAACAGAGACATAAACCAGCGTCTCTAAACATATTGGTGGCAGCTTAATTGATATCTAACAGAAGGTTCCTCACAGAATATTGGTGGCATTAAAGAAGATTAATACTTCCTCACATAATTTTGTTGACAAGCGGTGGGATTAACGCTTCCTCACACCATCCTTTCCTGCCTTCCTTCTCTTTTTCCTTCCTCCTTTCCTCCTGGGATATGTTTAGCTGGAAGAAGAGCCAGTTGAGAGGGAATATGAGGACCATGTTTCTAGATTTCAAAGGGTCTCCCATTGAGGAGGAGAAGGAGGGGGGAAACTGACTTTCTGCTGCTCTGGAGACCGGGCACAAGGGAGCAATGGGTTCAAATGGCAGGGAAAGAGATTTGACTGAAAATATTAGGAAGAACTTCCTGGAGAGAAGGCTTAGGCTGCCTGGGAATGTAGTGGAATCTCCTTCTCTGGAGGCTTTTCTACGGAGTCTGTTTATTGGGAGTGCTTTGGTTGTGCCTTCTTGCATGGCAGGGGGTTAGACTGGATAGCGCTTGGGGGTCTCTTCCAGCTCAAGGATTCTATATCAGGAGTAGGCAATACAAGGACTAATGGATAGACTTTTTCTCTCCCCTCCACCATCTCATCCTGATCAAGGCCAACCCTTTTGGGATCCAAATGTTTCCCATCTTTCTTCCTCCAGAAGAGAAGAGGAAGGGGAGGAAAGGGCAGGGAGGGGACTTGGGGGAGAACCTCCTCTCTCCTGGCCTGCCCACCCCACTCCAGCCCACCATGCAGCCCCCAAGTTAGAAAGTTTGCCCATGCCTGAACCGGACCCTCAACCAATTCAACATAGTTTGTGGCTGCCACAAAAACAAAGTTTATGGAGTATGAGACCTACTTCCAAAGTAAGCACTGCACAATTAAACATGAAATAATACTTTCAAACCAAAAGCAGAAGATTTTTCAAATTTTGTTACACAGTGTAATTGAAACTCCAGAAGGATCAAAACATAGCTGTTGTTGGTGCATGGAAGCTCATCTTTTGGTCTGGGTGGAAGACAAACATTCAGGAAAAAATGACAAACGGTAACTGTTGGAAGCAGACAATCCCTCTCCAATGCCAGTGATACAGCTTAATGGTGTAACATTAGAAAATGTTGATCATTTCCGCTACCTTGGCAGCCACCTCTCCACCAAAGTCAACATCGACACCGAAATACAACACCGCCTGAGCTCTGCGAGCGCAGCATTTTTCCGAATGAAGCAGAGAGTGTTTAAGGACCGGGACATCCATAGGGAGACCAAGGTGCTTGTTTATAAAGCTATTGTCCTCTTAACTCTTCTATATGTCTGTGAGACGTGGACTGTCTGCAGATGTCACATGCAACTCCTGGAACGATCCCATCAGCATTGCCGCTAGAAAGTCCTGCAAATCTCTTGGGAAGATAAGTGGACGAACATCAGCATGCTGGAAGAAGCAAAGACCACCAACACTGAAGCAATGGTCCTCCACCATCAACTCCGCTGGACCAGCCACGTTGTCCAGATGCCCGACCACCGTCTCCCAAAGCAGTTGCTCTACTTTGAACTCAAGAACGGAAAATGGAATGTTGGTGGGCAGGAAAAGAGATTTAAAGATGGGCTCAAAGCCAACCTGTGAAGTCCTGGCCCTTGAGCGCTCCAGTGGAGGTCAGATGTGACCAGCAGTGCTGTAGAATTTGAAGAGGCACGAATGGAGGGTGAAAGAGAGAAATGTGACAAGAGAAAGGCACATCAAGCCAACCCCAACTGGGACCGCTTTCCAGCTGGAAACCAATGCCCTCACTGCGGGAGAAGATGCAGAACAAGAATAGGGCTCCACAGTCACCTACGGATCCACCGCACACTGTACACTGACCCTGGAGGATCATCCTACTCAGACAACAAGGGATCGCCTAAGTAAGTAGTAAGTAAGTAAGTAAGTAAGTAAGTAAGTAAAGAAGCAGATACTTCAGAGTTTCTTGAGCATCAGCAAAAGCTGGCGCACCAAGCCACAGAGAGGAAGGGTTGGGCACATGGGTTTGCTTATCCTTCTAGTAACGAACATCACCTCCTCTAAATGTATTAAAGCAAGTTTCAGCAGCAGTGATCCTTTAAAAAAAAACCTCACAGCCGCAACACAGACTGTGAAAAATCACATATCACCATGTTTGTAAGTAATCACAATCCTTCATTTATTTACTGCGGGGGTTTTCTCTTGCACTCGCTTGCTTGGCTAGCATATATGCGTGTGTGCGTGTGCGAAATGTGACAGCTTGATTGTGATAGGGTTATGCCCTAGGGCTGATGTTGGGATGCTTCGTATGAGACGGAGAGTGTGCGCACCCACACGTCGTAAAACAAAACCCCAAACCAAACAAATGTAATTGCTAGAATCAAAACAGACTGTTTATCATGCTGTCTGTGTTTACTACTTCAAGAACACAATCCAACAGATTTGCAAAACGGCACAGAGTATGCTTGGAATGTTGTGACTGGAAAGGGATTTTTTTTTGGGAAGGGGAGTGAGAGGAAGGGATGGGTAGGAAGCATTGTACTTTTGAACAGATGGAGACAAATCTTTGTTCAGCAGGGAGGGAACCATCTTGCCTTGAGCATTACGATCATTCTACCTACTCATATGTTTTAAATACAAATGCCCATTTAGAAGAGATGCCACAACGTACGTAGATATCAGTCCCAAGCCTATGTATGTTTGTTTTTTCATCAACCTGCCTGGTGACTTACAGTGATTACATGGATTCCATTGGATTTTCTTAAGTGAGGAATACTTGTGCTGTCACGCGCTGGGCCTATAGCAGTTGGCTTTTGAACAGGACGTGCTCTCTGTGCCCAGCGGGAAGCCGGGGTGCCTCGAGTGAGAGGCCCTAAGGATTTTCCTATACAGAGTCTTTAGAAGCTTGAAAGGTTTAACAAAGTCCTTTATTGCTAAAGTCTTCAACAAACAATCAAATACTTCTTAGATCTTCAACAAATTAAGCAAATGTTTCAAGGCTTTGAATCAACTGGCGGCTTTCTTAATCTTGTCCACAAGGGACAGGCACTTGGCTTCGTGAACTGTTTCTTTTCTTTAAGAGGAAAATCCTTTTAAACCCCTCCTTGGGCAATCTACTTTCTAAACTTTGCCGGTGTGGGCTCTACTCCCGGCTCCAAACTGCTTCTTGGGTCCTGAGTAGACCTACCAGTCAAGGCTTTGTAGATTCTCCAGCTGGAGTCCTTTGGAACTGCTTTCCCCCGGGATGCTGTGAGAAACGAAGCTTCTCTACAGGTGGAGCTAATCCAGGTCCTGTAGCTAAGCTTTCCAATGCAAGACTGACCTAAAATGGCTCCCTCTCCTCCCAGAGCCCTGGGGAAAGGGGCAGAACCATAACTTAACATGATTGATGGGTCATTGGCCCTATAATTACAAACCAAGGGAAGTCACCTTATTGCAAAATGCATAGAACTTTGGAACACATGCAAACACTCAAAGAAAGAAAAGGAATCATAGAATCATAGAATCAAAGAGTTGGAAGAGACCTCATGGGCCATCCAGTCCAACCCCATTCTGCCAAGAAGCAGGAATATTGCATTCAAAGCACCCCTGACAGATGGCCATCCAGCCTCTGTTTAAAAGCTTCCAAAGAAGGAGCCTTCACCACACTCTGGGGCAGAGAGTTCCACTGCTGAATGGCTCTCACAGTCAGGAAGTTCTTCCTCATGTTCAGATGGAATCTCCTCTCTTGTAGTTTGAAGCCATTGTTCCGCGCCCTAGTCTCGAGGGAAGCAGAAAACAAGCTTGCTCCCTCCTCCCTGTGGCTTCCTCTCACATATTTATACATGGCTATCATATCTCCTCTCAGCCTTCTCTTCTTCAGGCTAAACATGCCCAGCTCCTTAAGCCACTCCTCATAGGGCTTGTTCTCCAGACCCTTGATCATTTTAGTCACCCTCCTCTGGACACATTCCAGCTTGTCAATATCTCTCTTGAATTGTGGTGCCCAGAATTCGCTTCCGGCTCTTTGTGACCTCATGGACCAGCCCATGCCAGAGCTCCCTGTCGGCCGTCACCACCCCCAGCTCCTTCAAGGTCATGTCAGTCACTTCAAGGATATTATTTGTTGTGTTTCAAATAATAATAATAATAATAATAATAATAATAGGATCACACGTCGGACACTTCCCATGTGTCTAGGACTGTGTGATGTATCGGCGAATAATGCATGTGATCCAATACAGCAGCCAGCAGAGTGATCTTGTTTGCTGTGCACTCATATTGTTGTGTTTGAAATAATAACAATAATAATAATAATCATCATCATCATCAGCTCCAGCAGACAAGAGTCCTTTGTCTCACCCTGGTCATTCCACAGATATACAAATCCTTTTTCCTAGTTCCAACAGACCTCACTACCTCTGAGGATGCTTGCCATAGATGCAGGCGAAACATCAGGAGAGAATGCCTCTAGTACAGTGATTCTCAACCTGGGGTCCCCAGATGTTTTTGGCCTTCAACTCCCAGAAATCCTAACAGCTGGTCAACTGGCTGGGATTTCTGGGAGTTGTAGGCAAAAAACATCTGGGGACCCCAGGTTGAGAACCACTGCTCTAGAACATGGCCATAGAGCCCGAAAAAACCTACAACAACCCAGTGATTCTGGCCATGAAAGCCTTCGACATGGCCAGAATGATCAAGGGTCTGGAGAACAAGCCCTATGAGGAGCGGCTTAGGGAACTGGGCATGTTTAGCCTGAAGAAGAGAAGGCTGAGAGGAGATATGATAGCCATGTATAAATATGTGAGAGGAAGCCACAGGGAGGAGGAGGGAGCAAGCTTGTTTTCTGCTTCCCTGGAGACTAGGACGCAATGGAACAATGGCTTCAAACTACAAGAGAGGAGATTCCATCTGAACATGAGGAAGAACTTCCTGACTGTGAGAGCCGTTCAGCAGTGGAACTCTCTGCCCCGGAGTGTGGTGGAGGCTCCTTCTTTGGAAGCTTTTAAGCAGAGGCTGGATGGCCATCTATCAGGGGTGATTTGAATGCAATATTCCTGCTTCTTGGCAGAATGGGGTTGGACTGGATGGCCCATGAGGTCTCTTCCAACTCTTTAATTCTATGATTCTATGATTCTATGATTCTATGACAATCCATCATCATCATCATCATCATCATCTGCTCTCTCAGACAATTGAGAATGATAGGGTTTCTCTTCCCTGGAAAAAGGCAAGATATTAAATATATAAATAAATATGTGCGCAAACTTGCCCGGAGGAGATACCGTGAATTCTATGTGTGTGTTGCAAGCATCGCAACCTGGCCACCGTTCTGTCCTCTGTCCTTCTGATCAGGGTGTTGATGGGTAAAGAGAGAGAGAAGCCATGCCATATTGCCTGGTGGTCTTGGAGAAACGTACCAGTGGAAAGAAATCGCAATGACAGTTTTATTGATGACCTAAATGTCTACAGAAGTGAAAAGAGAAGGGTGGCTGTTCATCCTGCTCATGAGTCACGGGCAAAACACAGGCATCGCTTGCACTTGTGTTAACATGAACATCTGGTTGGAAAACTCTTTGGTCTGAACATCAGGCGGCCCACTTTATTTAGGACCAGATGACTTCATAACTAGGAGGGTGTGAAATGTGGGGGAGGGATGGGGGAGGAGGGCACGGGGAGGTGGTGTTAAGTAAGCCTGGGACTTGCGGAGCATTTCTTAAGTCCTGCCAACTCGAGAAGTTCATCAAAGAGCCTGAGTGAGGTAACAGTGACAGTGCACCTGCCTCTTTTAGCTGACACGGGAATAATTAATTTGCTGGAAAATGACTTCTATCACAAGTTAATTTATTTTGGCTGACAGTCACATACATTAGCAGCCATGCTAATGCCGCAGTCAAGATGAGATTTATTTGGATGAGTTTATTTATATCTTTGGGTGATATCACTACAAAAGAGATAGATGGGGAAGTGCCAGATGAGCACTTCCTGTCTGCTCCAGGTACGTATTTATTTAGGGGTGACGGTCTTTCTTTAATGGACCTTTAATGTGCCTTTCTCACAAAGTTTATATCTTGCAATAAATAGTTGAGTCAAAGGTGACCTTCGGCTCATGAGAGTTGTCTTGGGCTCAGAAAAGAGCTCTGGCTTATGGAAGGACAAACCCATGAGAGGGCATCGTCTGTTACAGTATGTGAAAATCATTTGGTGAGTGTGTTAACTGAAAAATACGAAACATGAAGCTGATTGGTTGGGCAACGCCCAAGAGACTAGCTGAGCCTGGGAGTTTTGGCAACAGTTACATATTTAGGCTGTTAGCTGTGTAGGAGCTTATAGAGAGGGTTTTAGCTCCTGGGCTGCTGGAAGAGAGCCTTCCACGTGAACTCCTAAAGCAGTGTTTCTCAACCTGGGGGTCGGGACCCCTGGAGGGGTCACGAGGGGGTGTCAGAGGGGTCGCCGAACACCATCAGAAAACGCAGTATTTTATTTATTTTATTTACTGTATTTGTATATCACCTTTCTCAGCCTTTCGGTCATGGGGTTTCTGTGTGGGAAGTTTGGCCCAATTCTATTGTTGGTGGGTTCAGAATGCTCTTTGATTGTAGATGAACTATAAATCCCAGGAATGACAGCTCCCAAATGACAAGGTCTATTTTCCCCAAACTACGCCAGTATTCACATTTGGACATATTGAGTATCCATGCCAAGTTTGGTCCTGATCCATCATTGTTTGAGTCCACAGTGCTCTCTGGATGTAGGTGAACTACAACTCCAAAACTCAAGGTCAATGCCCACCAAATCCTTACAGGGTTTTTTTCTGTTGGTCATTGAAGTTCTGAGTGCTAAGTTTGGTTCAATTCCATTGTTGGTGGAGTTCAGAATGTTCTTTGATTGTAAGTGAACTATAAATCCCAGCAATTATACCTCCCAAATGACAAAATCAATCCCCCCCCCCCCAACCCCACTAGTATTCAAACTCGAGTGTATTGGGTATTTGTGCCAAATTTGGTTCAGTCAATGAAAATACACCAGATATTTACATTACAATTGATAACAGTAACAAAACATAGTTATGAACTAGCAACGAAAATAATTTTATGTTTGGGGGGTCACCACAACATAAGGAACTGTATTAAGGGGTCGTGGCATTAGGAAGGTTGAGAAACACTGTCCTAAAGACCATTTGAATCTCTCTCAAAATGATATTCTGTGAGTCAATGCAACTGTTCACACGACTGTATGTATGTTGCTCTGCATTTTAAAGAGTGAACTTTCTGTTGGGTTGTTATAGGTTTTTCAGGCTATATGGCCATGTTCTAGAAGCATTCTCTCCTGACATTTCACATGCATCTATGGCATGCATCAGAGGTTGTGAGGTCTGATCCGTAGGGATACTAAGGTGCTTGTTTATAAAGCTATTGTTCTCCCAACTCTGCTATATGCCTGCAAAATGTGGACTGTCTACAGATGTCACGTGCAACTCCTGGAACGATACCATGAGTGCTGCCTCTGGAAAAGCCTGCAAATCTCTTGGGAGGACAAGCGGACAAATGTCAGTGTGCTGGAAGAAGCAAAGACCACCAGCATTGAAGTGATGGTCCTCTGCTATAAACTCCGCTGGACCAGCTACGTTATCCAGATGCCCGACCATCGTCTCCCAAAGCAGTTGCTCTACTCCGAACTCAAGAACAGAAAACGTAATGTTGGTGGGCAGGAAAAGGGATTGAAAGATGGGCTCAAAGCCAACCTCAAAACCTCTGGCATAGATACTGAGAACTGGGAAGGCCTTGAGTGTTCCAGCTGGAGGTCAGCTGTGACCAGCAGTGCTGTAGAATTTGAAGAGGTACAAATGGAGCGTGAAAGAGAGAAACATGCCAGGAGGAAGGCGCATCAAGCCAACCCCGACCGGGACTACCTTCCACCTGGAAACCAATGTTCTCACTGTGGGAGAAGATGCAGATCAAGAGTAGGGTTCCACAGTCACCTTCGGACCCACTGATCCTGGAAGACTATCCTACTTGGACAACGAGGGATCGCCTAAATAAATAAGAAGTAAGTAATAACATAGAACTGAGGGCCTTGTAGGAGTATATGTGAATGATGTTGGTGGGCTGAAATGCCAGTCATTCCTTGCTAGTTCAAGGTAATGGTGAGGAATATTGGGAGTTGCAGCCCAACAATACCTAGAGTAGTGGTTCTCAACCTGGGGTCCCCAGATGTTTTTGGCTTACAACTCCCAGAAATCCTGGCCAGTTTTCCAGCTGTTAGGATTTCTGGGAGTTGAAGGCCAGAAACATCTGGGGACCCCAGGTTGAGAACCACTAGAAGGACTGCATGTTTCCCACTTCTGTCACAGCAAAATGAGTCTTCCAGATTCTCCATAAAGTCTAGCTAAGCTCTGAATCTTCCCAGGTGTTTCGGACTGCATCTCCATTAGTCCATTAAGACAGCACACTCGTCCAAAACATCTGGGTTGCCAACCCTTGTAAATGGACACATTGTTAGCAGACAAACCCCAGGAGGTTTTTTTGTTTTTGAAGAAAAAAGGTTGGAAGGCTGCATGTTATCTACGGGTAAACAAAGCATCTTTTCCCTCTGTTGCGTAAATGGCTCAGGTTGATGTTTTCCATAACTCTCTGCGAGTGCCCTGTGTGTCCTTTCGGAGCATTTCTTCTGTCTCTGACTCTGCAGAGAGCTTCTGTTTGCTTTCATTCGTGCGCCTCCAGAGATTTGGATTCAGTATAAGTGAATTATGAAGTCAAGAGAAACAAACAAAAGGAAAAGGGGGGGGGGGGAGCACTTTCCAACTTCTTCTAAAGGCGGATTCTTGATTTACTGCAAGACATCATTGGTGTGGTTTGAAATGGGCATTCCCCCCATCCTCACCCAAAACAAACAAAACCAGTCCACAGGCCACACTTTAACCTATGCTGGTTTATAAGAATTGCTCGCCCCAGTCAAAGGAAATCAAGTCACTGCCACTGATCTAATCTAGTTTCTTCATGCGACGAAGGAGCCCTTCAACCGCTTGGCATCCTTCCCAGAGTCGGAAGCCTCAGGTCCTCTAATTAGGCCTGGATACATCACAGAAAGGGGAAACAACGACACACTGGCATATAAGTGATATATATATATATGTGGCATCTCATCCTTCACTTTCTCTTTACTGTCACTGGCATCCATCTTGACTTTGGGATGGATAATTATCCTGTGCTGTGGCATTCAAGTGCAAGGCAAGGATTGCTCACTTCTTCATCCATTTCCCAAACTTTTGACACCTGAAGCATTTGGTATCCTTGCTTGTCCTGGAATAAAATGAGAAGCAACACAAGGCAGAAGTCTCCCTCTCCTCCTCTTCCTCCTCTTCCTTTTCTTCTTCCTCTCTACTTCCAGAGGAGTTTTGAAATTTTGCTCAATTATAATGAAACACAACAATGGAGTAAAGGTGGGGTGATTTCAGTTTCCAAAATACAAAGGATGTGGGGTTTTTACCTTCCCACTTAAAAAAAATAATCCAGAGAGAAACTCTGAGCTTGAGATCCCCAAAAATCTGAGTAGATGACACTGAATTAACAAGACAAAGAAGGGGACTGATTATGAGGCAAGTACAGGCTGAGTTTCTGTGCTGGTAGGGCTGTACCAGGAGCTCCAATTTTATTTGCTTTGTATTAAATGTTTGCTTGCAGTCCAAGGTTTCAGGGACTCTGCAGATAGGTGGCTTCCTTTGGTTGCAGTCATAGGGCAAGTCACCTGTCCATCATCATTAAGTTTTGGTCCCGCCTCTTGCTCAGGGCAATTGGGAAGGGAAGGGAGCCATTTGTAGTTAGTCTCAGCAAGGAAAGCTAATGTACAGGACGTGTGCAAGCTTCTCCTGTACAAAAGCTTCAACCCTTAAGACTGTCCGGGGGGAAACAGTCTTAAGAGCATCCAAGACTTTCCGGGGGAGAACAGTCTTAAGAGCCTCCAAAGGTTCCAAAGATTTCCAGGGAAACAGCCCTAAAGACCAAAGAACTCCAGCTGGAGAACATCTAAGCCTTTACTGGTAGGTCCACTCAGCGTTCGAAAAGCAGTTCGACCCGGTAGTGGAGCCCACATCAGAAAGAGTTAGATTACAGTCAGTCTGGGAGAAGTTAAAAAGGGGACTTTCCTTTAAAGTAAGGAAGAAGTTATTGAAGACAGTTGCCTGTCCTTCGTGGGCAAGTTTAAGAAGCTACCAGTTGCATAAAAACCTGGAATCATTTGTTTAGCTTTACTGAAGACAAGAGAAGTTTCTGTTTGATTGTTCATTAATAAAAGACTTTGTTATACTAGGACATGGAACAATGGCTTCAAACGGCAGGGAAGGAGATTCCATCTGAACATTAGGAAGAACTTCCTGACTGTGAGAGCTGTTCAGCAATGGAACTCTCTGCCCCAGAGTGTGGTGGAGGCTCCTTCTTTGGAGGTTTTTAAACAGAGGCTGGATGGTCATCTGTCGGGGGTACTTTGAATGCACCGGGATTGTGGCACAGCTGGCTGAGTGTCAGCTGCATTAAGATCACTCTGACCAAAGGTCATGAGTTCGAAGCCAGCCCTGGCTGGAGTGGGCTTCCAACCATTGTGTAGCCTGTTGTCGGCCTTTGCAACCCAAAAGACAATTGCATCTGTCAAGAAGGAAAATTAGGTACCACCTTGTGTGGGGAGGCTAAATTAACTAATGTATGAGGTCATAAAAAAGACTCAAGCAAAGCACTCCAGCAAAGCTTGCGGGGAATGCAGAAGTACTTCATCAGTCTCGCAGATGGATGATGAAAGCGACAGCTCCCCTGGCAGCCAGAAAAAGTTAAATAGCCTCTGTGTATGTCTGTATATGTTTGTATGTCAAAATTTGGCATTGAATGTTTGCCATATATATGTGTACACTGTAATCCACCCTGAGTCCCCTCAGAGAAGGGCGGAATATAAATGCTGTAAATAAATAAATAATAAATAAATAAATGCAGTTTTCTTGCTTCTTGGCAAAAAGGGGTTGGACTAGATGACCCAAGAGGTCTCTTCCAACTCAATGAGTCTATGACTCTTTATGGCATCCCCCTGAACTTTTTTGGATGGTTCATTATTCTGTGTATCTGACATACTCTGTTTTGACATAACACTTCTATAGTCACTCTTTCATGAGATTTTGAAATGCGCATGAAAGTCAAAGTTTCCTTAGCTGAAGAATGTGATGCATTATGTGGCCACGCATGCCTGTTTCCAAAGGTGCCTTAACTGGAGTCGTCTCTTGATCATGTTCAGATATGAACCTTCCCTTTGTTTACACCTTGTCTTTTGATTAGAGAGATTACAATGACATGGCTTTCCTTGTTCCCTGCTGTTATGCCCATTATGTAAATAAACCAAGTGCTTTATGAAGGCCAACGGAAAGAGGATCTTGACTCCCAAATATGGCAAAATATAGAAGGTGTTGAAACCGATCAAGAGCTACCCCTTGAGCCCTTAAGAGATCGTATTATTTCTGAAGAGCTAAATAAGTCTAATGACCGTGGGATGCTAGCTGTGTGCGAGCAACGGAGGGGACGAAAGAGGAATAAGGACGCTCCACTCTTTCTCCGAAGCTCCATTTTGTAAAACACACCTATGCACACACCACAACAACACCCTATTTCCCACAAGGGCTCTCTAAGTAGCAGCTGTCAGTGTCAAGGATGCTGTTTGTATCATGCAAATAGAAATAGTAATAATATCCATAATAAGGCTGGGGAATTTCCAGGCCGAGAGCTTTGGTGGGGAGCCTTCCGGACGGATCTAAATTAGCATCGCGCGGGCTTATTGCTCACTTCCAACAGAACAGCGAGTGATTTCTCAATGGCCTCCCTGAGATGGGATTGGTTTATTGGCAAGAATACGCAAATTCCCTGCGAGTCCCGGAAAATATATTGCGGTGTGTCAGGCAGGCCCTGGGCCTTTGTGTGCAGCAAGGGACCGAAAGGATTTTTTCCAAGCTCAAAATGATTAGAGCTTTATTAGTGCTCACAATCCGGCACACAATCCACAGCCTTATTCTTATTGCCATTTATCTCCTCTAATTTTCAGTGTCTAGATTTCTTTTCCTTTCTTTCTTGGTCTTTTTTTTTTAACCCTTGTTGACCTAATTCTTTTTCATTGGCCCTTTTAAAGCTTTTGCTAAGCTTGCAAGCTTATTTCCGTTGCTCCCTTTCCTCCCCTTCTTCATTTTTGCCAACTCTGATTCTTTGAAAACAATGATACATAAGAAAAATATATGCATATAAAATGTGTGTGTGTGTGTGTGTGCTCACCAGAGGGTGATTCTCCCCAATGCTTCCTCTTCATCTTGGAAAGAAGTGACGAGCGGAGTGCCGCAGGGTTCTGTCCTGGGCCTGGTTCTGTTCAACATCATATCTATGGTTCTTGTGGGTTTTTTCGGGCTATAGAGCCATGTTCTAGAGGCATTTCTCCTGACGTTTCGCCTGCATCTATGGCAAGCATCCTCAGAGGTTGTGAGGTCTGACCTCACAACCTCTGAGGATGCTTGCTATAGATGCAGGCGAAACATCAGGAGAAATGCCTCTAGAACATGGCTCTATAGCCCGAAAAAACCCACAAGAACCTAGTGATTCCAGCCATGAAAGCCTTCGACAATACATCATATTTATGACTTAGATGAAGGGTTAGAAGGCAGGATCATCAAGTTTGCAGACACCTTCCTAACGCCGTGACCCCTTCATATAGTTCCTCATGTTGTGATGACCCCCGACCCTAAAATTATTTTCGTTGCTACTTCATAACTGGAATTTTGCTACTGTTATGAATCGTCATGTAAATATCTGATAGGCAGGATGTATTTTCATTCTCTGGACCTTGGGAGTTGTAGTTGCTGGGATTTATAGTTCACCTACAATCAAAGAACATTCTGAACTACACCAGAGATGGAATTGACCCAAACTTGGCACACAGAACGCCCATGACCAGCAAAAAATAATGAAAGGGTTAGGTGAGCATTGGCCTTGAGTTTGGGAGTTGTAGTTCACCTATCTCCAGAAAGCACTGTGGACTCAAACAATGATGGATCTGGACTAAACTTGGCACAAATACTCAATATGCCGAAATGTGAACTCTGTTGGGAGTTTTGGGGAAAATAGACCTTGACATTTGGGAGTTGTAATTGCTGGGATTTATAGTTCACCTACAATCATTCTGAACCCCACCAACGATAGAATTGGGCCAGACTTCCCACACAGAACTCCCATGACCAGCAGAAAATACTGTGTATCCTGATGGTCTTTGGCGACCCCACTAACACCCCATCGCGACCCCCTCAGGGGTCCCGACCCCCAGGTTGAGAAACACTGACTTAGATGAAGGGTTAGAAGGCAGGATCATCGAGTTTGCAGACGACACCAAATTGGGAGGGATAGCCAATAATCCAGAGGACAGGAACTGGATTCAAAACGATCTTGACAGATTAGAGAGATGAATGGCCAAAACTAACAAAATGAAGTTCAACAGTGACAAATGCAAGAGACTCCACTTAGGCAGAAAAAACGAAATGCAAAGATACAGAATGGGGGACAATGCCTGGCTCGAGAGCAGTATGTGTGAAAAAGATCTTGGTCCTCGTGGAGTCCTCCAAGTTAAACATGAGCCAGCAATGTGATGTGGCGGCAAAATAAGCCAATGGGATTTTGGCCTGCATCAATAGGAGCCTAGTGTCTAGATCTAGGGAAGTCATGCTACCCCTCTATTCTGCCTTGGTTAGACCACACCTGGAATATTGTGTCCAATTCTGGGCACCACAATTCAAGAGAGATATTGAGAAGCTGGAATGTGTCCAGAGGAGGGCGACTAAAATGATCAAGGGTCTGGAGAACAAGCCCTATGAGGAGCGGTTCAAGGAGCTGGGCATGTTTAGCCCGAAGAAGAGGAGGCTGAAAGGAGATATGATAGCCATGTATAAATATGTGAGAGGAAGCCACAGGGAGGAGGGAGCAAGCTTGTTTTCTGCTTCCATGGAGACTAGGATGCAATGGAACAATGGCTTCAAACCACAAGAAAGGAGATTACATCTAAACATGAGGAAGAACTTCCTGACTGTGAGAGCCGTTCAGCAATGGAACTCTCTGCCCCGGAGTGTGGTGGAGGCTCCTTCTTTGGAGGTTTTTAAACAGAGTCTGGATGGCCATCTGTCAGGGGTGATTTGAATGCAATATTCCTGCTTCTTGGCAGAATGGGGTTGGACTGGATGGCCCATGAGGTCTCTTCCAACTCTATGATTCTATGTTGTATCAGGAGCGAACCAAGGGTACTATTGTAATATATTTAAAAAAACACGAAGTTTAGAAACTTGGCATTATCTTAAATGTCCATTGATTAGTAGCCCTAAATGTTTCCAGCCCAGCTTACCTATCCAAATGTATCTCTCCCTATAAACCTTCTAGGAATTTAAGATCATCAGGGGAGGCCCTGCTTTCGATCCCACCTGCCTCACAGGTACATTTGGCAGGGACAAGAGACGGGGCCTTCTTGGTGGTGTCCCCTCAGCTGTGGAACTCTCTTCCCAGGAATATTAGCTCGGCACCCTCCCTCCTGACCTTTCAGAAAGAGTGAAAACGTGGCTCTTCGAGCAAGCGTTTGGAACCTCAGTGTGACAGATAAACACAAGATTGTGAATACAAACACAGAATGGCTAAGACGATGTAAACGGATGAGGAATTGGGTTGTTGTAGGTTTTTTTGGACTATATGGCCATGGTCTAGAGGCATTCTCTCCTGACGTTTCACCTGCATCTATGGCAAGCATCCTCAGAGGCAGTGAGGTCTGTTGAAACTAGGAAGATGGATTTATATATCTGTGGAATGACCGGGGTGGGGCAAAGAGCTCTTCTCTGCTGGAGCTAGGTGTGAATGTTTCAACTGACCACCTTGATTAGCATATAATGGTTAATGAATGAGAAATTGGACTGGAAGACATTTTAAATAGATTTTATAGGTTTTTATAGCTTCTCTGGTTTTTATATGGATTTTATGATGTGACTTAATTGTTTTTAACTTATGTATGTATGTATGTGTGGTATCTAATACGCCACTGAGTCGCCTTTGGGCTGAAAAGGGCAAAAGTGACGTAAATAAATAATAATAAATAATAGCTGGCCACTTGGAGTGCCTCTGGTGTTGCTATAAGAAGGTCCTCCATTGTGCATGTGGCAGGGCTCAGGCTGCATTATAATAGGTGGTCTGTGGTTTGCTCTTCTCCACACTCGCATGTTGTGGGCACCACTTTGTGGCTCCGTTTCTTAAGGTTGGCTCTGCATCTCGTGGTGCAGAGCCAACCTTAAGAAGGTGCAGTCTGTTCAACACCTTTCTAGTCTCCCAATCTCTCTGTGTGCCAAGGAGGAAGTTTCTCATCCAGTCTCAGCCACTGATTGAGGTTCCGGTTTTCAGCCTGCCACTTTTGGACTCTGGCTTGCTGAGGTGTTCCTGCAAGTAACACCTCAGCAAGATCTCAGACAACTATTTCTTGATTTAAGGCATTGGTGTGCTGGCTGATATCCAAACAGAGGATGGGCCGGAGATGTCACTCCCTTAGTCTTTTCATTATTGGCTGCTATTTCCTGGTGGATGTCAGGTGGTGCAATACCGGCTAAACAGTGTAATTTCTCCATTGGTGTCGGGCGCAGACATCCTGTGATAATGCGGCATGTCTCATTAAGAGCCACATCCTCTGTTTTACCGTGGTAAGATGTGTTCCATACTGGGCATGCGTACTCAGCAGCAGAGTAGCATAGCGCAAGGGCAGATGTGTGTATCTATATAAATAAAAATGTTTGTTTGTGGAATTAATATAACTCAAAAACCACTGGACAAATTGACACCAAATCTGGACACAATACACCTATCAAGCCAACGAGAGACCATCACTCATAAAAAACACTGAAAAACACAGCAGAATCATAGAATCAACTCATAGAATCAAAGAGTTGGAAGAGACCTCATGGGCCATCCAGTCCAACCCCATTCTGCCAAGAAGCAGGAATATTGCATTCAAATCACTCCTGACAGATGGCCATCCAGCCTCTGCTTAAAAGCTTCCAAAGTAGGAGCCTCCACCACACTCCGGGGCAGAGAGTTCCACTGCTGAACGGCTCTCACAGTCAGGAAGTTCTTCCTCATGTTCAGATGGAATCTCCTCTCTTGTAGTTTGAAGCCATTGTTCCATTGCATCCTAGTCTCCAGGGAAGCAGAAAACAAGCTTGCTCCCTCCTCCCTGTGGCTTCCTCTCACATAGTTTGTGGGATTAATATAACTCAAAAACCACTGGACGAATTGACTCCCAATTTGGACACAATATACCTATCAGGCCAACAAGAGACCATCACTCATAAAAAACACTGAAAAACACAGCAGAAGAAACTTAAAAAGCCAAAAAAACTCCACAAAAATTTAATTACAACGCATGTGCAAAACCACAAATATATATGCAAACACACATATACACAAATATATGCACACAAAACACATATACACAGACCTGGCCACAGCAATGCTTGGTAGGGGACATATGAATTCATACACACACACACACATACATATATGAATAAGAATACACAGCACACAAACACAAAATATACTTCCTCCAGGAAAGCTGGCTGATATTTCAAGCAGCATGTAGTAGCAACTAAGCACTTCATTGAGAAGGCATTATATCTGCTAATAGAAACACGCACCATGAATGAAAGGTGCCCTTTGATCTCCCGTGTGCATTGTCTGGTTTCTATTATGGATTTTCCTTTTTTGCAAAAGGCAGATCTACCTTTTACTTCCTTTCCCTAAAAATACCCTAGTCTTCTGTGAATAACACCAGTAATTCTCACTAGAAAGGAAACATCCCCCTTTGGGTTAATGCATGTGTAGGTACAGTTTGTCATCCTTTTGTATGTTTAGGATAATACCTGGTTTATATGGCTGAATACCCATCTTTTAAAGGAAGGTGCGACACTGATGTCATCTAAGCCGGAGCGCTTCCTAAATGGCCACAGTACACCGTAATTAATTTGCAGCCAGGGTATTATCTGAACACAATGACAACTGCACTGCTTAATTTGCAACAAATATACAATTGTGGGCAAAGCCCAGAAAACACTGGCAATCTACATTGTGGGTGGGAAAATGTGGAGACCAAAAACCAAGCCATGGAAAATGCAAGGTGCATGGATGCTGGGTGCATGCAAATACATGTCTGAGACAGCAAAGTAATCTCAGTGGCATTGTGGTTGTAGCTGTGAAGCCTTTGACACTAATTGGCTGAGCTGGAGAAGTGGCTCAGAATATGCAGTTGCTTAGGGAACTGAGCAAGTTGTAATCCAGTTCCTGAAAGGGAACGGGATTACAATCTGTGTTTCCAGGATCACATACCTACCAACATTTCATAAAGGAAAACCAGGACATGTGTGACCAAGCGACATTAGAATAAGGTCAAGATGGCAAGGATTATTACTAAGGAAGAACACACATGCGAAGATAAGGCCAAATTTAGACTAGGACTGTGGATACAGAGGGTCCGTGCCCGGTGAGCATTTACACAAAGTCCGAACTTCCTGACTGAATAAGACACTCACCAGTTGAAGCCACCCACAGAGGTTTATTAGCAATCTGACCAGAAACGATGCAAGTATGGCTGAGGCCAAAAATGTACAAGCATAACATGCATAATGTATTGTCGAAATACATTATGGACAAGAGGGATCCTCTCACCTCTGCAGGAGTCTACCGTATACCATGCAGCTGTGGACAAGTCTACATAGGGACCACCAAACGCAGCATTGCCCAGACACGAATCAAGGAACATGAAAGGCACTGCAGACTACTCCAATCAGAGAAATCAGCCATAGCAGAGCACCTGATGAACCAGCCTGGACACAGCATATTATTTGAGAACACAGAAATGCTCGACCACTCTCACAACCACCATGTCACACCACACAGAGAAGCCATTGAAATCCACAAGCATGTGGACAATTTCAACAGAAAGGAAGAGACCATGAAAATGAACAAAATCTGGCTACCAGTATTAAAAAACTCAAAAATTATAACAGCTAAACAACAGAGAGGAAAAAACCAGGCACAGATTAACACCTCCCAGCAACAGATTTTCCCAGGCTCAGGCAGGCCTTCAAATGCTAATGAAGGTGATCAGCTAAACATTCACACCTAACTGCAGCAGGGAAGAGCTCCTTGCCACACCCCAGCCATTCCACAGATATATAAACCCATTTTTCCTACTTCCAACAAACCTCACAACCTCTGAGGATGCTTGCCATAGATGCAGGTGAAACGTCAGGAGAAATGCCTCTAGAACATGGCTCTATAGCCCGAAAAAACCCACAAGAACCTAATAACATGCATAGCATGAGGTTTTATACAGTTGACAGCTATTCAAACTTCCTGCTCCATCCACTCCATTTCCTGATTGGTCAGTAGACAGACCAGCTGGAACTAGAGCTGGTACTCCAGTGACTTGCCACTTCCAGGCAGGGATTCCCTGACAGATGGGAAGTTATGATGGGGAGGTTGGCTATCAGCTGTTGGGGGGGGGGCCCTCCTGGGAGGAGATGTACCCCAGAAAAGTTCAGGAAATGTAAATGAGTCCTCTATCTTTTATCGAGTTAAGTGAAAACTGTTTTTAAAATCTGAATCTGATTTGCAGCAACTGAAACAAGCTGAAAATGAAGAGGGAAAACAGGAGGAAGAGAAATTGGGACATTTTAGACGTAGAGGATAAACTGGGACTGTTCCAGTGAAACCGGGACACTTGTTACATATGAGACTGTCACTTCATGCAGGACAGGAAAGACTTTTGGGGATATAGGGGAAATATGGGCTGCATCTATACTGTAGAATGAATGCAGTTTGATAGTCCCATGGCGGAATGCTGTTGAAGAGAGATGTTGACAAGCTGGAATGTGTCCAGAGGGGGGCGACTAAAATGATCAAGAGTCTGGAGAACAAGCCCTATGAGGAGCGACTTAAAGTGCTGGCCATGTTATCCTACAGCAGAGAAACATGTCTCAGAGAAGACTGAGAGGAAACATGATAGCCATGTATAAATATGTGAGGGGAAGCCACAGGGAGGAGGGAGCAAGCTTGTTTTCTGCTTCCCTGGAGACTAGGACGCAATGGAGCAATGGCTTCAAACTACAAGAGAGGAGATTCCATCTGAACATGTGGAAGAACTTCCTGACTGTGAGAGCCGTTCAGCAGTGGAACTCTCTGCCCCGGAGTGTGGTGGAGGCTCCTTCTTTGGAAGCTTTTAAACAGAGGCTGGATGGCCATCTGTCAGGGGTGATTTGAATGCTATATTCCTGCTTCTTGGCAGAATGGGGTTGGACTGGATGGCCCAGGAGGTCTCTTCCAACTGTTTGATTCTATGATTTTATGAAGAAGCTAGGCCTGTGTTCTCTGGTTCTTGTCAAGCCTTGTTTTGGATTTAAGTATCCTGGAAGTTTTCTATGTTCTCATTTTTGTATTCTTGCTCAAGTTCTACTAAAGATACCTTTGCTTGTGGGCTTATGCCGTACTTGTGACTTTCTGGCTACTCCTGGACTTGGGATTTGCACGAGACATTTGGATTACTGTCACCTATTGCTAACCTGTTTTGGGATTATACATCTTATTTCCTTATTTCTGCTTGAATGAATGCAGTTTGACACTCCCATGGCAGAACGCTAGGAAATCCTAGGAGTTGTATTTCATGTGATACAAGCACTCTTTGAAAGAAAAAGCTAAAAAATACATAAAACTACAACTCCCAAGATTCTGTAGCATTGAACCATTTTACAGTGGTGTCAAACTGAATTAATTCTATGGTGTAGATGCATCATTAGTCTAGAGAAAGAGGGAAAGAGAGGAAAATTAAAAAGGGCACTGAAGGATAGCAAATTGCTGGGGAACTGCTTGGAAAATGATCAGGAAAAAAATTCCTAATTGGCAATGTTGGCATGGGATTCTGGGATTTGTTCTCCAAAAATAAGTTTGCAGAGTTCTGCTTTTGATTGATAGGTCACGTATTGTGACACAGGAAGCCTGGTCATTGCATTAGCTCTGACTTGGTGACCCTAACTGAGCAAACATTAAGAATTTGTCTCGCACAGAGCCAGAACTTGGGTCCATTCAGCTCAGCCTTGTTTACACCGAGCGACAACAGTTCTTCAGCACTTCAGACAAGTGATCTACCCAGGAACTATAGCCTTTCCCTTGTCAACAAACACCAAAGTCACACCAGGGTCAGATATTTTAAACAGTGACCCATTTCTTTGGCCGCAAGCATCGAGCGATAACGTGAAACCCACAGATATGAAATTATTCAATGCTCCTTTTCAAGGGATGCGCAGGCAATCTGGCATTGCTCAGGGAGGGCGCCAGAAGCTTCAGCAGTTGAACCGTATCACTTGCCATCTGACCGTTGCCTTTTATTGCAGCTGTGTGACAGGAGCAGCTTTGATCGATCGCTTGGGTCCCCGTCCCTCATTCATCTTGCAAGAGCCATCTTTCCAGAGAGGACGGCTTGGCCTGAAGCTAGATGGCACCAAATGCAATGATTTCTCTTGTGTAGACCACTTTCCTCTCATTCTGATCTTGTATGAACCCCCCTCCCCTCAAAGTATTTGCATTTCCTGACAGTTAAACTAGTCTGCACATATGTATTGTCGAAGTCTTTCATGGCTGGAATCACTAGGATCTTGTGGGTTTTTTCGGGTTATAGGGCCATGTTCTAGAGGCATTTCTCCTGACGTTTCGCCTGCATCTATGGCAAGCATCCTCTGAGGTAGTGAGGTCTGTTGGAATTAGGACAATGGGTTTATATATCTATGGAATGGCTGGGGTGGGGCAAAGAGCTCTTCTCTGCTGGAGCTAGGTGTTAATGTTTCAACTGACCACCTTCATTAGCATTTGAAGGCCTGCCTGAGCCTGGGAAAATCTCTTGCTGAGAGGTGTTAAGATGTGCCTGGTTGTTTCCTCTCTGTTGTTTTGCTGTTGTAGAGTTTTTTTAATACTGGTAGCCAGATTTTGTTCATTTTCATGGTCTCTTCCTTTCTGTTGAAATTGTCCACATGCTTGTGGATTTCAATGGCTTCTCTGTGTAGTCTGACATGGTGGTTGTAAGAGTGGTCCACCATTTCTGTGTTCTCAAATAATATGCTGTGTCCAGGCTGGTTCATCAGGTGCTCTGCTATGGCTGACTTCTCTGGTTGAAGTAGTCTGCAGCACGAATCAAGGAACATGAAAGGCATCACAGGCAGAGCAATGCTATGTGTGGTGTTGGCGGGGACTTTGCATGAAACTATTTGAACTTGCTCAGGTACAAACAGGCAGAAGGGTATCTATGGGGTGCATAAGTCTCCAAAAAAAATTCTGCTCACTCAGGACATCTATTTATTTATTTGTTTATTTATTTGCCACACTTTTATCCCGCCCCCTTTCAGCCCAAAGGCGACTCAGGACAGCGTACGGACGGGCAACAGTTGGATGCCAAACACATATAAATATATTGTTTAAAACAGGTTAAATCACATAATAACATTAATATAAAATAATTTAAAACTATACATTAAAACAAACTGGAATATGTCCAGAGGAGGGCAACTAAAATTATCAAGGGTCTGGAGAACAAGCTCTATGAGGAGCCACTTAAGGAGCTGGGCATGTTTAGCCTGAAGAAGAGAAGGCTGAGAAGAGACATGATAGCCACGAATAAATATGTGAGAGGAAGTCATAGGGAAGAGGGAGCAAGCTTGTTTTCTGCTTCCCTGGAGACTAGGACGTGGAACAATGGCTTCAAACTACAAGAAAAGAGATTCCATCTAAATATCAGGAAGAACTTCCTGACTGTGAGAGTTGTTCAGCAGTGGAACTCTCTGTGCCAGAGTGTGGTAGAGGCTCCTTTTTGGAAGCTTTTAAACAGAGGCTGGATGGCCATCTGTCGGGGGTGCTTTGAATGCGATTTCCTGCTTCTTGGCAGGGGGTTGGACTGGATGGCCCATGAGATCTCTTCCAACTCTATGACTCTATAAAAAAATCAGTGACTTCTGGCTTTTAAATCCATGTCCATTTGCATTGTTAAGCCATTCCATATTCGTTCACAATGTTTATCTGGTTACAACGAGGTTCCAAAAGCTTGCTGGATTTCCTGTACCTTGCTATTATGGACATAAAGGTAAATGTAAAGGTGTTAAAATTTGCTTTAACACATGTCCGACTCTGGGGTGTGGTGCTCATCTCAATTTCTAAGCCATTGTCCATAGACACCTCCAAGGTCATGTGGCCCGCATGACTGCACGGTGAGCCGTTTGTATATATAGACTACTGCTATTTCATAGCACTTTTTCTACTGCTTTTTGGGAAATGCCATTTCCCCCCCTTTCCTACAGGCTTTGTAAATAAACTGCTGTAGTTAGTAACTGCTGAACTCTGTGTGGTGTTGGGTGAAAAGGTGTCTGTTCTGTCACCGCTGGGCCTGTAGTTAGTTGACCTTTAAAAATAGGATGTGTAAACTTTGTCCAGCGGGGAGCCAGGGTCCTAAGGAGAAGTTCTCAGAGGTTTCCACTACAAAAGAATCTTCAGATGGCTATAGAAGTACAACAAAGTCTTTTATTAATGAAATCAAACAGGAACTTCAAGGCTTTCTTGATAAAGTACTGGTTCTCTCAATCTTGTCCACAGGGGACAGGCACTATCTTCAATAACATTTTCTTTAAAGGAAAATTCCCCTTTTTAACTTCTCCCAGGCTGACTGAAATCCAACCCCCTCTGATGTGTGCTCTGCTACTGGGCCAAACTGCTTCTCGGACGCCGAGTGGACCTACCAGCAAGGCAGTGGATATTCTCCAGCTGGAGTTCTTTTAGTCTTTAAGGCTGTTTTCCTGGAAATTCCCAAATCTGTGGGAATGCTTCCCTGGTGTTCTTGGGAGACTCTTAAAGCTGTTCTCCTCTGGATTTCTTTCCTTTCTGTTTCTGTTGGAATTTCTGTAACCCTGGAAATTCTTAAAGCTTGAAGCCTTTGTACAGGGGAAGTTACACACATCCTATACAAAGGTTAACCTGGCTGAGACTGACTAACAAAATGGCTCACTTCCCTTCCCAATTACTCTGAGCAAGGGGCAGGACCAAAACTTAACGATGATGGACAGGTGGCTTGCCCTATAACTGCAACCAAAACAAGCAACCTATCTGCAGAGTCTCTGAAACTCAGGACTGCAAACAAACATTCAATGCAAAGCAAACAAAATTGGAGCTCCTGGTACAGCTGTACCTGCACAGTTTCCCAAGCCTAAAGTGCAACAGTTTGCCTTAAGACTCATCATTAGATTAGAGATCTCTCAGAAGACCATATCTTCATAATTCATAAACTGTCAGGATTTGGAATAGAGAGAGGTAGCATTCAGCCCTGTGGATTGCTCCTGTCCTTAATAGTTTTGATTAAAACCCACCACAGATGTATTAACATAGGAGAAATCAGCCACCCATTATGTTAATTTTAAACATTGGCATCTTCTTGAGAAGTCATGCTCCCCATGCTCTAGTCTGCTTTGGTTAGACCACACCTGGAATATTGTGTCCAATTCTGGGCACAACAATTCAAGAGAGATATTGACAAGCTGGAATGTGTCCAGAGGAGGGCGACTAAAACTATCAAGGGTCTGGAGAACAAGCCCTATGAGGAGCGGCTTAAGGAGCTGGGCATGTTTAGCCTAAAGAAGAGAAGGCTGAGAGGAGATATGATAGCCATGTATAAATATGTGAGAGGAAGCCACAGGGAGGAGGGAGCAAGCTTGTTTTCTGCTTCCCTGGAGACTAGGACGCAATGGAAGAATGGCTTCAAACTACAAGAAAGGAGATTCCATCTGAACATGAGGAAGAACTTCCTGACTGTGAGAGCCGTTCAGCAGTGGAACTCTCTGCCCCGGAGTGTGGTGGAGGCTCCTTCTTTGGAAGCTTTTAAACAGAGGCTGGATGGCTATCTGTCAAGGGTGATTTGAATGCAATATTCCTGCTTCTTGGCAGAATGGGGTTGGACTGGATGGCCCATGAGGTCTCTTCCAACTCTGTCATTCTATGATTATTGTTGAAGGCTTTCATGGCTGGAATCACTAGGTTCTTGTGGTTTTTTTCGGGCTATAGGGCCATGTTCTAGAGGCATTTCTCCTGACGTTTCGCCTGCATCTATGGCAAGCATCCTCAGAGGTAGTGAGGATGCTTGCCATAGATGCAGGCGAAACGTCAGGAGAAATGCCTCTAGAACATGGCCTTATAGCCCAAAAAAATCCACAAGAACCTGTTATTATTATTATTATTAACTTTATTTGTACCCCGCTAGCATCTCCCGCAGGACTCGATGCGGCTTACACAGGCCGAAGCTGTTCTATTATTAGATTAGAGATCTCTCAGAAGACCAGAGAGATCTGGTCACATAAGAATGGCAGAGAGAGATAGCATTCAGTCCCATAGATTGCTTCTGTCCTTAATAGTTTTGATTAGAACCCACCATAGATGTATTAACATAGGAGAAATCAACCACCCATGATGTTAATTTTAAGCATTGGCATCTTCTTGAGATCTAGCAACATCTCCATCTTGCTTCTTCTCAGTGGAGATCGCTTGGATCCTGGTTTTCGCCAATTTCAAAGGCATACCGGATATTTGTCTTTCATCCAGAGCTCCAGAAGAAAACAAGAATCTCTGCGATGCCACAAGATATCAAAGCAACTATTTTTGTTACCTTACCCTACCTCGTTCCTTTCCTGGCAATACATAATTCATGAGAATTAATTAGTGAATGTTTGTACAGCTCTTCAGGAAAGAAGGCCTTTATCGGAGTGGTAAATGCTCACAATATTAAACAGCATGATTCAGCCTTGCGAGATTTTGTAGATCGGTGTCTATCTTGGTGTGAGCCTCTCTCTTTCTTTGTTTCTCTCTCAGTCTTATAACATGGTGCATTTCTAATATATTGCACAAGGATTGTTTCCATTTCTTATAAGAATAAATCAAGTCTACATCTTCTCCTTTTCTTTCTCTCTCTCTCTCTCCTTTTGCAAGAACTGTCACACTGCTGTCGACAATAACCCAGCTATAAGGAAGAATAATGCGAAAGCATTGCCAGTGTTGACAGAGGTGGGATACCAACCCGTCACCATTTGCCGCCTGTAAACCGTGGCAGACTGCCTATTCCTCGTAGCCTCAGGATTTCTTCTCTCACGTTTGACCCAGTACCTAATTTTCAATCCAAAATGCATTAACATTTGTTCATTGCAGAGTGGGGGGAAGCTGTGATGTGGTATTATATACCATAGGAGAGAAGCATGCTTTAACATGATCCATTTTGACATGGTATATATTGCGACCCAATCTTTCTGGAGCAAACGCAAAGCAGAGCAAGGAGAGATTTTTCTCCAAACAGATACTTCTGAATCTCTTCTCTGTCTCTTTCGAAACTAAATATAAGAAATATTTTGATGGATCTGATCAAAAGTTAATGTCATACCCTATGCCATATCATAGATGAAAAATGGGACTTCCAACATCAGAGTGGGATCACAATTATAAATAACTAGCCGTCCCCTGCCATGCGTTGCTGTGGCCCAGTCTGGTGATCTGGAAAGTAAAGTAATGAGAAAGTTTTGGTTTCTAATATATGTAATTTCTTGATGCTTGTGGGTAAACAGTATTTCTTCTTGTTTCTTTGTCAGTGTTGATGTGGAGATTGTCTGGTTTGCCTACAATAATAATAATAATAATAATAATAATAATAAACCTTTATTTATACCCCGCTACCATCTCCCAAAGGACTCGGTGCGACTTACAAGAGGCCGAGCCCAAATACATCAACAAAACAAGAACAACAAATAAAACAAAATACATAACTCATAAAACAAAGCAATAAGCATTAACAAAACATCACGACACGTTAAAAACTGTGGCAGGGCCAAATGTAGTAGTTAAAATTTTAAAAAGTGCTGGGCTTGGCAGGCGGCAAGGGTAGGGCGTGCAGACATCTTGGATCTCTAGTAACCACGTTTTCAAACTCCTTCTAAAAACTGCCAATGTTGGGGCCTGTCTGATGTCCTCAGGGAGAGAGTTCCAGAGCCGGGGGGGGGGGGGGGGGGCACCACCGAGAAGGCCCTGTCCCTCGTCCCCACCAATCGCGCTTGCGATGCAGGTGGGATTGTGAGCAAGGTCTCACTGGATGATCGAAGGAATCGTAAACAGAGATGCGGTCACGCAGATAGGTGGGTCTCTGGAACATGCAACATATCATTGTCCTTCTTTAGTATCAAATCTATCATACTATATCTGTCGTATATTATACATGTGTGTGTGTGTGCGCGCGCGTTCGAATCATATTTATCCATCTATATCTATGGCTGGATGGCTCTTTGTTAGGAGGGCTTGGATTATGTTTTCTTGCCTTGGTGAAGGGAGTTGTACTGGATGGCCTTAAGGCAGCATTTCTCAACTTAGGGGTCGGGACCCCTGGGTGGGTCATGAGGGGGTATCAGAAGGATTGGCAAAGACCACCCCACCAGAAAACACAGTATTTTCTGTTGGTCATGGGGGTTCTGTGTGGGAAGTTTGGCCCAATTCTACCATTGGTGCAATTCAGAATGCTCGTTGATTGTAGGTGAACTATAAATCCCAGTAACTACAACTCCCAAATGCCAATGTCTATTTCCCCAAACTCCATCTGTGTTCATATTTGGCCATATGGAGTATTTATGCCAAGTTTGGTCTAGAATAGATCCTTCATTGTTTGAGTCCACAGTGCTCTCTGGATGTACATGAACTACAACTCCCAAACTCAAGGGAGTTGTCCACCAAACCCTTCTGGTATTTTCTGTTGGTCACTGGAGTTTTGTGTGCCAAGTTTGGGTCAATTCCACCATTGGTGGAGTTCAGAATGCTCTTTGTAGGTTAACTATAAATCACAGCAATTACAACTCCCAAGTGATGAAATCAATTTTTTGAGTGATGGTCACTCCTTGGATTAGTAGGTATCTTGTGGCCAATTTTCACGGCAATTTGTCCAGTGGCAGCGCGGCAATTTGTCCAGTGGCAGCACGGCAATTTTCCGGAGGCAGCGGTGATGGAATCGTTCTAGGAGTTGCATGTGACGTCTGTAGACAGTCCACATCTCGTAGGCGTATAGCATGGTTGGGAGGACAATAGCTTTATAAACAAGCACCTTGATATCCTTACAGATGTCCCGGACCTCACACACTCTCTGCAACCAGCATAGCTCTACCAGCACAGGGTCCCAGATATCTTACTTTCATAGTTAATAAGCCCACTTGCTGTTGCCACTATGGATGTAATTTCTCCTTATAACAATACAACACAAGAAAAGGTGAAGCCGCTTAGGTAGAGTTGCCCTGACTTGCCTATCACTTCCTCTAGACTTGTTTGGCTATGATCTCGAAGCTCTTTGGTTCAATTCCAAAGTATGAGCGAGAGTTGCTTTGCCGCTGTCCCTCTTTGCAGTCAGATAATGCAGTAGTGGATGTTTACCGGAGGGAAAAGAAAGAGATGGGCAGAGAAGATTTCTCTCTTTCTCCGGAGACCTTTAAAAGAGGCTGTCCTGCCGCCTGACCTTTCTTTGGGATCAAACAAAAGCTTAAACTCGGCCGAGCTGCTGATGGATTTCTGGTACTTTTGTCCAGCGTTCACCTTTGAGCTGGAAATCATATTGCTTTTTCGCTTTGCTCTCACCCCGCTTCCCCTTTATCTATGGCCCCCAGATCTTTTGCCATGGGAGCACAACTTGACCGTTGCAAGGCTGGCTTCCTCCACACTCCTTCCCTGAGCACCAAGGGAAGGAAGATGAGTTTAGCACAGTGTTTCTCAACCTTCCTAATGCTGCGACCCCTTAACACAGTTCCTCATGTTGTGGTGACCCCCAAACATAACATTATTTTTGTTGCTACTTCATAACTGTCATTTTACTACTGTTCTGAATTGTCGTGTAAATATCTGATATGCAGGATGTATTTTCAGTCACTGGACCAATTTTGGCACAAATATCCAATACACCAAAATCTGAATACGGATGGGGTTGATGTGGTGTTATTGTTGATGTTTACTGCTTGTTTATGAGTTTATTTATTGTCTTGTTGTTGTTGTTGTTGTTTTACTGATGTATTTGGGCTTGGCCTCTTGTAAGCCACACCGAGTCCTTCGGGAGATGGTAGCGGGGTACAAATAAAGATTTATTATTATTATTATTATTATTATTATTATTATTATTGAGTCATTTGGGAGTTGCAGGTGCTGGGATTCACCTACAATCAAAGAGCATTCTGAACTCCACTAACAATGCAATTGAACCAAACTTGGCCCACAGAACTCCCATGACCAACAGAAAATACTGGAAGGGTTTGGTGGGCATTGACCTTGAATTTAGGAGTTGCAGTTCACCTACATCCAGAGAGCACTGTGGATTCAAACAATGCTGGATCTGGACCAAACTTGACACGAAAACTCAATATGCCCAAATGTGAACACTGGTGGAGTCTGGAGAAAATAGACTTTGACATTTCGGAGTTGTAGTTGCTGGGATTTATAGTTCACCTACAATCAAAGAGCATTCTGAACTCCACCAACAATGGAATGGAACCAAACTTGGCCCACAGAACTCCCATGACCAACAGAAAATACTGGAAGGGTTTGGTGGGCATGGACCTTGTGTTTAGGAGTTGGAGTTCACTTACATCCAGAGAGCGCTGTGGACTCTTGAAGAGCATTCTGAACTCCTCCAATGATGGAATGGATCCAAACTTGGCCCACAGAACTCCCATGATCCACAAAAAATACTGGAAGGGTTTGGTGGGCATTGACCTTGGAGTTGTAGTTCATCTACATCCAGAGAGCGCTGTGGACTTAAACAATGATGGATCTGAACCAAACTTGGCCCGGATACTCAATATGCCCAAATGTGAACACTGGTGGAGTCTGGAGAAAATAGACTTTGACATTTGACCACATTTTTGGACTGATTTGGAGCACTGTTTTAAAACGTATATTTATTATCATTTTATGTAATTGTATATTTTATTGGTGTTTTTATATTGCTGGAAGCCGCCCTGAGTCCCTCTTCAGAGGTCGAGAATAGGATGGAATACAAATGTTCTAAATAAATAAATAATAAATTTGGGAGTTGTAGTTTATAGTTCACCTACAATCGATGAGCAAAGATGAAGTACTTTGGCCACACCATGAGAAGAAAGGAAAACTTAGAGAAGACAATGATGCTGGGGAAAATGGAAGGAAAAAGGAAGAGGGGCCGACCAAGGGCAAGATGGATGGATGGCATCCTTGAAGTGACTGGATTGACCTTGAAGGAGCTGGGGGTGGTGACGGCCAACAGGGAGCTCTGGCGTGGGCTGGTTCATGAGGTCATGAAGAGTCGGAAATGACTGAATGAAAGAACAACAACAACACAATCAAAGAGCATTCTGAATCCCACCAATGAGAGAATTGGGCCAAAATTCCCACACAGAACCTCCATGATCAACAGAAAATACTGTGTTTTCCTCTGGTCTTTGGTGACCCTTCTAATACCTCCCTGCAACCATCCCAGGGGTCCCACCCCCCAGGTTGAGAAATGCTGGTTTAGCACAAAATGCATACATTTGCTTGCGATAAACCCCTCCCTCCTGACTGCACAGCCTTCTATCCCTTTGCATTCACTCCAGCTGAGCCCCGTTTCCAAAAGTGACCTTGGCTGGGAGCAAAAACAAATGGAGAGGAAGAAATACGTAGGGGGTTCAAAGGTGGATTCAATTCACTTCATCTGTCTGCCTCTATTTGCTTTTAAGGCATCAGCCTCCCTTTTTTCGACTGGGACGGATCAAAGTTTAAATAGACAGGTCTTCTAGGATGTCACCTAATTTGGCCCCAATTGTTGCCAAACTGCAAACGGGAGAGAGAGGCAAGATACTCCCTTGTAAGTTCCTGGTCAGGTTTGAACCAAGGGCGATGGAGTTCACCATTCACAAGCTCTTGTATCATTATGCACTGCACTAGTGTCGCAAGATGCAGTTGTCTTTACCTGTTAGAAAAGATGGCTGAGGTATAATGAAGCAAAACAAGAGAAGCACAGCAGCTGCTGTTATCAGCATGTGTTTGGGCTTTATTTAATTTCAGATGCCTTCACATTGAGCAGATGAGGATATCATCTTCCTGTCTTATTTCTTTACCACGTGTCTTTCTAAAACAGTGGTTCTTAACCTTCCTAATCCTGCGAACCCTTAATACAGTTCTTCATATTGTGGTGACCCCCCAACCGTATTTATTTACAGCTTTTATAGTCCGCCCTTCTCACCCCGCAGGTGACTCAGGGCGGATTACAATGTACACATATATGGCAAACATTCAATGCCAACTTTTGACATACAAACATATACAGACATACACAGAGGCTATTTAACTTTTTCTGGCCGCCAGGGGAGCTGTCGCTTTCATCGTCCATCTGCGACACTGACAAAGCACTTCCGCATTCCCCGCATGCTTCCCCGCTTGAATGCTTTGCTGGAGTCTTCTTTATGGCCTCATAAATCAGTTAATTTAGCCTCCTCACACTTTAAGGTGGTACCTAATTTTCCTACTTGACAGATGCAACTGTCTTTCGGGTTGCAAAGGTCGACAACAGGCTACACATAATTGGTTGGAAACCCACTCCAACCCAGGCTGGCTTCGAACTCATGACCTTTTTGGTCAGAGTGATCTTAATGCAGCTGACACTCAGCCAGTTGCACCACAAAACCGTAACATTATTTTTGTTGCTACTTCATAACTGTAATTTTGTGACTGTTATGAATCGTCATGATGTAAATATCTGATATGCCGGATATATTTTCATTCCCTTGACAAAATTGGCACAAATACCCAAAACAAACTTGGCACACAGAACTCCTGTAGCAGCATGATAGGAGAGATAATACCAAAAGAGATCCTTTCTGGAGAAAGAAAAGTACGGCTTTATTTCCAGCTGGGACTCTGGAGTGGAGTTGTGTCCAAAAGCAACCAGAGTGCGAGATAAAGGCATTAACTGTGCCTTTTATACCCTTACAAATGTAGGCAAACAAAGGAACATGCTTCTACATACATTGACATCACTCACTGCATCACTTTAGCATCATAGAAATATCAAATTCTATCTTCCAACATACAAGAGGCATGTCTCTCTATATATTTTTTTCTGAGAGCAACATATAGCTTACATCCATGAATCAAGGGGCCTACTTTGACCTGTCAGGAGGGAGGAGGATAGGCTCCTTACTTAGAAGGAAGACGCTGGGCTATGTTGTACCAGTCTCTCTTGAATGTATAGATAACAGGTTCCCCTTCTCTTCCCCCTTTCAACATTCTTTCTCTGTCCTGCTGGCTTTCTTACACAGAGAGAACCTGATTTTTCTATACATTTCAGTGCTGGTAAAGTACATACAATATATGCATAAATAAATATCTGTTTTTCCAATATCTCCCCATCACTCCCATGACCAATAGAAAATATTGGAAAGGTGTGGTGGGCATTGACTTTGGGTTTTGGAGTTGTGGTTCACCTACATCCAGAAAGAGCACTATGGACTCCAACAATGATGGATATGGACCAAACTTGATACGAATCTTCAATAAGCCCAAATGTGAATACTAGTGGAGTTCGGGAAAATAGACCTTGACATTTTGGAATTGTAGTTGCTGGGATTTATAGTTCACCTACAATCAAAGAGCATTCTGAACTCCACTAACGATGGAATTGAACCAAACTTGGTGCACACAACTCTCATCACCAACAGAATATACAAGGTTTGGTGGGCATTGACCTTGAGTTTTGGAGTTGGAGTTCACCTATATCCAAAGAGCACTATGGACTCCAGCAATGATGGATATGGACCAAACTTGACATGAATCTTTAATATGCCCAAATGTGAACACTAGTGGAGTTCGGGGAAAATAGACCTTGACATTTTGGAGTTGTAGTTGCTGGGATTTATAGTTCATCTACAATCAAAGAGCATTCTGACTTCACCAACAATGGAACTGAACCAAACTTGGCACACAGAACTTTAATGACCAACAAAAAATACTTGAAGGGTTTGGTGGGCATTGACCTTGGGCTTTGGAGTTGTAGTTCACCTACATCCCGAGAGCACTGTGGACTCAAACAATGATGGATCTGGACCAAACTTGCCACAAATACTCAATATGCCCAAATGTGAATGCTGGTGAAGTTTAGGGAATATAGACCTTGACATTTGGGGGTTGTGGTTTCTGGGATTTATAGTTCATCTACAATCAAAGAGCATTCTGAACCCCACCAATGATGGAATTGGGCCAAACTTCCCACACAGAGACCTCCCCATGACCAACAGAAAATAGACCTTGACATTTGGGAGCTGTGGCCGCTGGGATTTATAGTTCAGCAAACTTCCCACACAGAACCCCCATGATCACCAGAAAATACTGTGTTTCCTTATGGTCTTCAGCAACTTTTCTGACATCCCCTTGTGACCCCCCCAGGGGTCTTGACCTCAAGGTTGAGAAACACTGTTATATGGTCTTTTACTTAATGTAACTTAATGTTTGTGCGTGTACATTCAAGTTGCCCGTTGACTTATGTCAACATCCATGAACTTCATATTGTTTCTTAGGCAATTACCAATTCTTCCTTTAAAGCATAATCCACAGCACCTGGTATTCATTGGCAGCCATGGCAATTAAAGTGGTGACACACTGCATTAATTCTACAGTATAGATGGATCCAGGATGAAAATTCAGCAGACCACAATGTTCTAGGCATTTCCTTTATCAGATTGACGATACTCAAAGTGGACGATCTTATTCATTGAAGCATTTCATCCCATTGTTTCAGGCAAAGCGCCCGGAGAATGCCTTGTGTACAACCAAGGAAATGGCCAGTCATAAACTTCATGATGAATCTGCTCCATAGGTCAGTGCAAGTTGTAAATAGATTCTATTCGGTGCCAAAAAATATGTGGAGAATAGATTTCAGCACCTTGGACAACTCCTTTACAGTTCTGGCTAAAATCCAGAGCCTATTTACCAAGTGAATACTGCATAAACCAGCCGCTTTGAGTCTCCTTATGGAGAGAAAAAGTATGGTATACATAAACATCATAATAATAACAAGCCAGTGGTGCCAGTGGTGATCGGCACACTGGGTGCAGTGCCTAAAGACCTTGGTCTGCACTTGAACACAATCCGCACTGACAAGTCAATAGTTACCAAACAACAACAACCACAACAGGAAAAGCTGACACGATATGAGGATTTAAAGATCGAACTGCAAAGACTCTGGCACAAGCCAGTCAAGATGGTCCCAGTGGTGATCAGCACACTGGGTTCAGTGCCTAAAGACCTTGGCCTGCACTTAAACACAATTGGCGCTGACAAAACTACAGCCCTGAGTCTGTAAGATCTGAACACAACCCTACTGATGACAGGGTGATTTGGAGGTCTCCCATTCATGAAGTCACCATAAGTTAAAGTCAATAGTTACCTAACAACAACAACATGAACAACAACTGGAAAAGCTGTCATATGAGGATTTAAAGATCGAACTGCAAAACTCTGGCACAAGCCAGTCAAGGTGGTCCCAGTGGTGATCGGCACATTGGGTGCAGTGCCTAAAGACCTTGGTCTGCACTTGAACACAATCGGCGCTGACAAGTCAATAGTTACCAAATAACAACAACAACTGGAAAAGCTGACACGATATGAAGATTTAAAGATCGAACTGCAAAGACTCTGGCACAAGCCAGTCAAGATGGTCCCAGTGGTGATCAGCACACTGGGTTCAGTGCCTAAAGACCTTGGCCTGCACTTGAACACAATTGGCGCTGACAGAACTACAGCCCTGAGTCTGTAAGATCTGAACACAACCCTACTGATGACAGGGTGATTTGGAGGTCTCTCATTCATGAAGTCACCATAAGTTAAAGTCAATAGTTACCTAATAATAATAATAATAATAACAATAACAACAACAACAACAAGAACAAGAACAACTGGAAAAGCTGACAAGATATGAGGATTTAAAGATCAAACTGCAAAGACTTTGGCACAAGCCAGTCAAGGTGGTCCCAGTGGTGATCGGCACACTGGGTGTAGTGCCTAAAGACCTTGGCCTGCACTTAAACACAATCAAAGCTGACAAAATTACCATCTGCCAGCTGCAAAAGGCCACCTTACTGGGATCTGCATGCATTATTTGCTGATACATCACATAGTCCTAGACATTTGGGAAGTGTCCGACATGTGATCCAATACAACAGTCAGCAGAGTGATCTTGTTTTCTGTGTACTAATTTTGTTGTGTGACAAATAACAACAACAACAACAATAATAAGTAGAATGCATCGTTGCAATCCCATCTGAGATATCATCAAGCCATTAATTCTCATTGGTTGGTTGTCCCTATCCAACTAATTTTGGCCCTGGAATTACAGAAGACCCCTCACAGGACCTTGAGCTTTCTGGTTAAAGAATGAAAGAGGAATATACTGGTTAGACTAGTAGTGTCTGAACTGGTTATTAGTCCTACAGAAGGGACAGAGAGTTTCATCTATGCTGATGATCGTGCCATTACCGCTCAAGCAGGGAGCTTTGAGATGGTTGAACAGAAGCTCTCCGAAGCTAGGTGCTCTTACTTCCTATTACAGGGAAAACCAGCTGATCCCTAATCCATCCAAAACACAGAAATGTGCTTTTCACCTGAACAACAGACAAGCATCCCAAGCTCTGAGGATTATTACCTGGGAAGGAATCCTACTGGAGCATTGCAGCGCGCCCAAATACCTGGGAGTCACTCTGGACCGTGCGCTCTGACCTACAAGAAGCACTGCCTGAACATCAAGCAAAAGGTGGGCACTAAAAACAATATCATACGAAAGCTGACTGGCACAACCTGGGGGTCACAACCAGACACAGTAAAGACATCTGCCCTTGCGCTATGCTACTCTGTTGCTGAGTACGCATGCCCAGTGTGGAACACATCTCACCACACTAAAACAGTGGATGTGGCTCTTAATGAGACATGCTGCATTATCACAGGGTGTCTGCACCCTACACCACTAGAGAAATTACACTTCTTAGCTGGTATTGCACCACCTGACATCCACCGGGAAGTAGCAGCCAATAGTGAAAGGACCAAGGCAGAGACATCTCCAGCTCATCCCCTGTTTGGGTATCAGCCAGCACGTCAACGACTTAAATCCAAACATAGTTTTCTAAGATCTACAGAGACACTCGCTGGAACACCTCAGCAAGCAAGAGTCCAAAAGTGGCAGGCTCAAACCCAGAACCTCAACCAATGGCTGATACCCAATGAGAGACTTCCCCCTGGGCACACAGAAAACTGGGCGACCTGGGAGGCACTGAACAGACTGCGCTCTGGCATCATGAGATGCAGAGCCAACCTCAAGAAATGGGGCTACAAAGTGGAATCCACGACATGTGAGCGTGGAGAGGAGCAAACCAATGACCCCCTGCTGCAATGCACCCTGAGCCCTGCCACATGCACCATGGAGGACCTTCTTGCGGCAACACCAGAGGCACTCCAAGTGGCCAGATACTGGTCAAAGGACATTTAATCAACTACCAAGTTTGCAAAATTCGTGGTTTTTTAAATCTGTTTGTCTATTTTGTTCTGTTAGAAATGTAGTACAATGGTATGGTTGCTGATGACACGATAAATAAATAAATAAATCCTACACTTTACGTCATGACTATCTCTGCTGAAAAGCATTGTCCTTTGGAAGCTTTATTGAACTTGCATATTTGGCAGGGATAAATGTGCGATAACCATTGAGTGGGAGGGTGCTGTAACCCTCATTGACACTGCCATATAAAATCCAGACTATCTGCCTTGAATTGGACTATATGGCAGTATAGACTCAAATAATCCAGTTCAAGGCAGATGATATGGATTATCTGCTTTCATAATCTGGATTAGAAGCCCCGGGTGGTGCAATGGGTTTTATCCTTGTGCTGGCAGGACTGCTGAATCCGGGGAGAGCGTGGATGAGCTCCCTCTGTCAGCTCCAGCTCCCCATGTGGGGACATGAGAGAAGCCTCCCACAAGGATGGTAAAACATCAAAACATCTGGGTGTCCCCTTGGCAACTTCCTTGCAGATAGCCAACTCTCTCACACCAGAAGCGACTTGCAGTTTCTCAAGTCACTCATGACAAGAAAAGAAAAAAAGAATCCGGGGAAAGCATGGATGAGCTCCCTCTGTCAGCTCCAGCTCCCCATGCGGGGACATGAGAGAAGCCTCCCATAAGGATGGTAAAACATCAAAACATCTGGGTGTCCCCTTGGCAACTTCCTTGCAGATAGCCAACTCTCTCACACCAGAAGCGACTTGCAGTTTCTCAAGTCACTCATGACAAGAAAAGAAAAAAAAGAATCCGGGGAGAGCATGGATGAGCTCCCTCTGTCAGCTCCAGCTCCCCATGCGGGGACATGAGAGAAGCCTCCCATAAGGATGGTAAAACATCAAAACATCTGGGTGTCCCCTTGGCAACTTCCTTGCAGATAGCCAACTTTCTCACACCAGAAGCGACTTGCAGTTTCTCAAGTCACTCCTGACATGAAAAAAAATATCTGGATAATATGGCAGTGTCGAAGGGGCCCAAATAAGAGATGTGGTTATGTGTTTAAGCTTTCATTTTTTACCTTCGAAGGTATAGCCTTTCCCATTATCACTAGTTACTCAACCACAGTTGGATGCCATGCACTTCATTATAACTTAATTACTAGCGGGATAAAATTATCATCATGTTAGGTTGTCAGGCAGCATGTTAATTTAATTTAGATTTAAAAAAAAAAAATCACTCCCGATAATTTCACATGAACCACCTCTAGTTCTTGACAAATTGTCAGCTCAAGCTTTCCTCTGGAAAGAGGGAACAAGCTGCAACCAGCAGGCTGGGTGAATGGCATTCCCTGGGAGGAGAGGGAGCTATAATTTGCTAATTGATATTTACAGGCTCAATAAAAAAAACCCTTAAGCTGATATTCCTATCCTGTGGTAATTTTACAACAGCGTTTCTCAACCTGGGGGTTGGGACACCTGGGGAGGCGCGAGAGGTGTCAGAGGGGTTGCCAAAGATCATAGGAAAACACATTATTTTCTGTTGGTCGTGGGGGTTTTGTGTGGGAAGTTTGGCTCAATTCTCTAGTTGGTGGGGTTCAGAATGCTCTTTGATTGTAGATGAACTACAAATCCCAGCAGCCACAACTCCCAAATATCAAGGTCTATTTTCCCCAAACTCCACCAGTGTTATATTTGGCATATTGAGGATTCGTGCCAAGTTTGGTCCAAATCCATCATTGTTTGAGTCCACGGTGCTCTCTGAATGTAGGTGAACTACAACTCCAAAACTCAAGGTCAATGCCCACCAAACTCTTCCAGTATTTTCTGTCGGTCATGGGAGCTCTGTGTGGGAAGTTTGGCCAATTCTCTCGCTGGTGGGGTCAGAATGCTCTTTGATTGTAGATAAACTACATTGTAGGGATTGTAGATATCCCTGCAACCACAACTCCCAAATGTCATGCTCTATTTTCCCCAAACTCCACCAGTATTCACATTTGGACATATTGAGTATTGGTGCCAAATTTGGTCCAGATTCATCATTGTTTGAGTACACAGTGCTCTCTGGATGTAGGTGAACTACAACTCCAAAGCCCAAGGTCAATACCCACCAAACCCTTCAAGTATTTTCTGTTGGTCATGGAAGTTCTGCATGCCAACCATTGTTGGTGGAGTTCAGAATGCTCTCTGATTGTAGGTGAACTACAAATCCCAGCAACTACAATTCCAAAATGTCAAGGTCTATTTTCCCCAAACTCCACCAGTATTCACATTTGGGCATATTGAAGATTTGTGTCAAGTTTGGTCCATATCCATCATCATTGGAGTCCATAGTGCTCTTTGGATATAGGTGAACTACAACTCCAAAACTCATGGTCAATGCCCACCAAACCTAGTATATCCTGCTGGTGACGAGAGTTCTGTGTGCCAAGTTTGGTTCAGTTCCTTTGTTGGTGGAGTTCAGAATGCTCTTTGATTGTAGATAAACTATAAATCCCAGCAACTACAACTCCAAAATGTCAAGGTCTATTTTCCCCAAACTCCACCAGTATTCACATTTGAGCATATTGAAATTTTTTGTCAAGTTTGGTCCATATCCATAATTGTTGGAGTCCATAGTGCTCTTTGGATGTAGGTGAACTACAACTCCAAAACGCAAGGTCAATGCCCACCAAATCCAGTATATTCTGTTGGTGATGACAGTTCTGTGTGCCAAGTTTGGTTCAATTCCATCGTTAGTGGAGTTCAGAATGCTCTTTGATTGTAGGTGAACTATAAATCCCAACGTCTAGAACTCCCAAATGACAAAATCAATCCTCCCTCCAAACCCCACCAGTATTCAAATTTGGGCATATCGGGTATTTGTGCCAAATTTAGTCCAGTGAATGAAAATACATCTTGCATATCAGATATCTACATGACGATTCAGAACAGTGGGTTGTTGTAGGATTTTCTAGTACATGGCCATATAGCCCATAAAACCTACCACAACACCGTGATTCTGGCCATGAAAGCCTTCAACAATACATTGATTCAGAACAGTAACAACATTATAGTTTTTTCGAAAGCTTTCATGGCTGGAATCACTAGGATCTTGTGGGTTTTTTCGGGCTATAGGGCCATGTTCTAGAGGCATTTCTCCTGACGTTTCGCCTGCATCTATGGCAAGCATCCTCAGAGGTAGTGAGGTCTGTTGGAATTAGGACAATGGGTTTATATATCTGTGGAATGGCTGGGGTGGGGCACAGAGCTCTTCTCTGTTGGAGCTAGGTGTGAATGTTTCAGCTGACCACCTTGATTAGCATTTGAAGGCCTGGCTGAGCCTGGGAAAATGTTTTGTTGAGAGGTGTTAAGATGTGCCTGGTTGTTTCCTCTCTGCTGTTTTGCTGTTGTACCACTGACCGCATAGGGAAGCTGATGAGGAAACACAACATACAAACAATCTACCAAGAAACCCACCAAGAAAATCCAACCAATGCTACGTTCAGCAAAGGACAAGAGGGATTCTCTCGCCTCTGCAGGAGTCTACCGTGTACCATGCAGCTGTGGACAAGTGTACAGAGGGACCACCAAACGCAGCCACATTGCCAAAACAAGAATCAAGGAACATGAAAGGCACTGCAGACTACTTCAACCAGAGAAGTCAGCCATAGCAGAGCACCTGAGGAACCAGCCTGGACACAGCATATTATTTGAGAACACAGAAATGCTGGACCACACCAACAACCACCATGTCAGACTACACAGAGAAGCCACTGAAATCCACAAGCATATGGACAATTTCAACAGAAAGAAAGAAACCATGAAAATGAACAAAATCTGGCTACTAGTATTAAAAAACTCTAAAATTACTACAGCAAAAGAGCAGAGAGGAAAGAACCAGGCACATCTTAACACCTCTCAACAAAACATTTTCCCAGGCTCAGCCAGGCCTTCAAATGCTAATCAAGGTGGTCAGCTGAAACATTCACACCTAGCTCCAGCAGAGAAGAGCTCCTTTCCCCACCCCAGCCATTCCACAGATATATAAACCCATTGTCCTAATACCAACAGACCTCACTACCTCTGAGGATGCTTGCCATAGATGCAGGCGAAACGTCAGGAGAAATGCCTCTAGAACATGGCTCTATAGCCCGAAAAAACCCACAAGAACCTAACATTATAGTTATGAAGTAGTAACGAAAATAATATTTGAGGGTCACCAACTACATGAGGAACTGCATTAAGGGGCCGCGGCATTAGGAAGGTTGAGAACCACTGCCATATAGGAATATTTGGAGGATATTTTTAGTAATATTGCTGCATCTCTTGAATTTTCTCCCCAGGCAATTCTTAGGCACACCTTTAGTCAACAAATTAAAAATCTTCCCACTTAACAAGGCTTTTGAATGATTGCTGTTTTATTGTTTTAGTGGCTTTGATTAGATTGCTGCTGTTCTTCTGTTCCTATTTCATAATCCGAGCCTTTCATTTTATTGACGTTTAAATTTTAATGACTGCGTATCAGATAAATGGATGGAATCGCAATGCAAATGCCAGGAATAAAATAAATTAAAAGGAGGCCCACCCAACTGCGGCCACTTTGTATCCGATTTCTCCACCGCCATATGGTACCTTCAAAACAGCTTACACGCACTTATTCCAAAAATGCGAGATCAAAAATGAAGATCAAAGCCGCAAAGAGAAAGCCAGCAAATTAATGGAGCAGTTAAAATGAATAAAGGGATCTTAAATTCCATTAAGAGCATAAGAGGCTGGGAAGGACTTTCACTGCAAGCGTAAAAGATAATAGACATGCCACCAGATTGATATGTTTTATAATTTGGGGTGTCGCAACAGGAAACATATGGAGAAGTGCCTTGTGACCCTCGTCCCACCCCAGCTTTCATCACTGGTCTCATCAATCTCACTACTAAGCTATAATTGATTAAGAAGGATTTAGCGGGTTGGCTTCTCTTATTTCCTTCGACCACAGGCTACTCAGCTACAAAATAAAATGCAACAATCAAAGGACATACAGTTATGTGCTTTAAATATGTCTGCTCAAAGATTGAGATCTGTTGGAGGGGCCGTCCTTTGTGACCCATCGTTGGAGACAATATGGTGAAGGAGGACACTTATTTATTTATTGATTGATTGATTTCATTTACTTATACCCCGCCCTTCTCACCCCGGGGGGGGGGGGGGGGCTCAGGGCGGCTTACAGTGGGGGGTACAATTAGATGCCCAAGACAATTCACAGCAATACAAATACAACAATTAATTAAAAACATCAATACATAATAAAATCATAAAACAGTCTCATGCTCAGGGTTCACAGTCCATATATCCATTCCATTCCATTTGTCCTTGTCTATCATCAGATCCTTCAGTTAGCTTTCAGAATGACCAAAGGCTTGATCCCAGATCCAGGTCTTCAGTCTTTTCCTAAACACCAAGAGGGAAGATGCCGATCTGATCTCCCCGGGGAGTGAGTTCCACAGGTGGGGGGCCACCACTGAGAAGGCCATGCTCCTCGTCCCCGCCAGCCTCACTTGTGACAGTGGCGGGGTCGAGAGCAGGGCCTCCCCAGAAGATCTTAAGCTTTGAGGTGGGATGTAGAGGGAGATCCGTTCGGACAAATACACTGGACCGGAACCGTATAGGGTTTTGTAGGTCAAAACCAGCACTTTGAATTGTGCTCGGAATTGGATCGGCAGCCAGTGGAGCTGGCGCAACAGGGGGGTTGTATGCTCCCTGTACGTCGCCCCGGTGAGCAATCTGGCTGCTTCTCGCTGGACTAGTTGTAGTTTCCGAGCAGTCTTCAAAGGCAACCCCACGTAGAGTGCATTGCAGTAATCCAGCCGGGATGTGACAAGAGTGTGGACCACCGTGGCCAGATCTGGCTTCTCAAGGTACGGGCGCAGCTGGCGCACAAGTTTTAATTGTGCGAAAGCTCTCCCGGCCACCGCTGAAACCTGGGGTTCCAGGCTCAGCGATGAGTCCAGGATCACTCCCAAGCTGCGAACCTGCATCTTCAGGGGGAGTGTAACCCCGTCTAACACAGGCTGTAACCCTATACCCTGTTCGGCCTTACGACTGACCAGTAGGACCTCTGTCTTGTCTGGATTCAATTTCAATTTGTTAGCTCTCATCCAGTCTGATACAGCAGCTAAACACCGGTTCAAGGTCTGGACAGCCTCCTTGGTGACAGGTGACTCTCCCATTGGATCCCAGTGTTGTTGTGTAGCAAGTGTCAGAGGACTTTTCTGATGATTCAGAGGATGCGGGGATAATGGGTTTCAAAGTAAGGAGCCTGTGAGTGATCGAAGAGACTTGCATGCAGATGAGGCCGATGTTTTGGAGTCTTGTGCTCATTCCCAGGCAACAGGGAAAAGTGAAAGTTCCAGTTTGGGCTGGGCTTTAGCACAGCTGGTAAATCACCAGCAGCTATGAGATCTACAAACTGAAAGGTTGCCAGTTCAAAGCCCCTGGTCAGTGTGAGCACCCAACTGTCAGCCAAGCTCACTGTTTACCTAAGCATAGGAATGTAACAACGGAAATGACATCGGATTGTGAATTGTATGATGAGACGACTCGGAATGGTATTGTAGTAAGGTTGATGTTTTGATGATTTTGATAATTATGTACTGTGGATTGTTTTATTGTATGTTGTATTCTGCACCTTTTTTCTATGTTGTACACCGCAATGAGTCGCCAGTAGGCTGAGAATTGTGGTATATAAGCGTAGGAAATAAATAAATAAGCAGTTCGAAAACAGCTTAGATCTGTAAGTAGAGGAAATAGGTAGTGATAAAAAATGGAGGAGGTATTTTATGACACCATAAAAAAAATCAGAAAATGCCCGGCGACCAAAAGGAAGAGGGAAGTCCTGATGGCTCTTTGTCATAGATGATGGATCAACAGCACCCCCTGTGGCTGGATTCGAGCACAACATCCAAGGAGCCAAAAAGCTGGATGTTGACACAACATACCTCCTTTCTGTCTGTTTCTGTCCTGTCTGCCCAAAATGGCATTGAATGTTTGTTGTGTATGTGTACTGTGATCTGCCCTGAGTCCTCTTGGGGAGATAGGGCAGAATATAAATAAAGTATTATTGTTGTTATTGTTATTGTTATTCCCTTGAGAAAAGGCCTAGAGCAGATTGGGAGTTCTCCTGGGAAACTAGATTAGACCTGAGAATTGAAGGTGTGAAAAACAGGCGAACTAGATATTCCCAGAGGCTCAGAGATAAGACGTGGAAGTCCAGATGTGTCAGACATGATATCATGGGTGTCTTAGAGGGCTTAAATTAAGTGGTTTGGTTTCAGGCCTCTGAGAGGAGACAACATTGCTATAGGAGATGTACTCCTGTCTCTGCTCTCAAGTTCGTCGTTCAAGCATTCTCAGGTTTCCTGTTCTTGTTCATGCATTTGCTTCCTTGGAAAGTTGACATTGGACGAGTTCTTGTTTTCATGTTCATGGATTTATGTTTGGAGTACTGCTGTGGATTTAGGTTTCCTTGGCTTTATGTTCCTTGTCAGTTTTAGATTACTGCTAATTTGTATTTTCTATTCTACTGACCAATTTGGAATTGCCCTTTCTTCCTTTTTATCTACCTTCAATAAACATTTTAGATATTACTGGACTCTGGTGTAGTATTGGGTGAAAAGGTGTTTCCGTGCTAGATGCAAGACCCAGCACAAGGTCAAGACATTGTTCTTAGTTAAAGCTTCTCGGCAATAATTTGCTTGTACGTATGTTGTTCGTTGTTATTGTTGTGTGCCTTCAAGCCATTTCCAACTTATGGTCATTTTGAACTCATGAAACTTTATGAGGCTGAGAGAGCATGAATTGCCCAAGATCATCCATTGGGTTTCCATATCCGAGTAGGGAATCATAGAATCAAAGAGTTGGAAGAGACCTCATGGGCTAACCCCCTGCCAAGAAGCAGGAATATTGCATTCAAATCACCCCTGACAAATGGCCATCCAGCCTCTGCTTAAAAGCTTCCAAAGAAGGAGCCTCCACCACACTCCGGGGCAGAGAGTTCCACTGCTGAACGGCTCTCACAGTCAGGAAGTTCTTCCTAATGTTCAGAATCAAATTCTTGTCTTCAGTGTCCAATGCTCAAACCACTACGTCACAATAGTTCTACACTACACTGGCTGTCCTTATATGTGTTACAGGTTTTGATAGACTTTTATCCTTCTATTAATAATAACAATAATACCCAGATTTTGTGTCTTAATCAAGACTCAAAGCAGCTCACAATATTTTTTTAAAAATGCAATTTAAAATCTACAACATATAAATAGAATTAAACCTACAAGTCAGCAAAAATCACTTAAAACATACACAAAAAACTGTTAAAATAATTGAAACACTATCCAGCACTCCGTGGCTCATTCTTTAAAACTTTCTTTAAAAAGAGTTTAATTTGTAATTGCTCAAATTGTTTAATCTGCTTGCCACCTGAGATCTCATTAAAAAAGCAACATACTTAAATAAATAAATACCATTATTCTGTGACAGCTTGCTAGAACTTGAATTTTTCTTTTAAAAAGTGAGAAAGAAGGCGGGGATGGGGGGGGGGGGGTCATGGGACAACAAGAGGGAAAAGAAACAACAACCAAGCAAACTTTACAGAAGGGTGGCTGTTGAAAGATCTGCTTTAAACTGGAAAAGGACTTGGTGTTGACGTGCGTGATGAATAGAACAATAAGGGTTTGATTTATTGCAATGCAGCCACTCTTGAAAGTATGAGACTTCCTGGTAAACACCTGGATCCAGCGTGAAATCAGATTCTTTCTGTGCGGTGGGGATGCTCCGATGCCCTGAAGGCATTGCTTTCCAACTTCTGCTGGTTGCAGAGCATGCCATTGTAGCTACTAGGTGTGTGCAAAAGTATTGTTAATCTTCATATTTCATATCAAATTTGTTAAATTCATGCATACGAATCGTATGAAACATGCAGAAAAGGTGTGGGGTGGGGGAGTTAAGAATCAAAATACTGTATTGTCGAAGGCTTTCATGGCTGGAATCACTAGGTTCTTGTGGGTTTTTTTGGGCTATAGGGCCATGTTCTAGAGGCATTTCTCCTGACGTTTCGCCTGCATCTATGGCAAGCATCCTCAGAGGTAGTGAGGTCTCTTGGAATTAGGACAATGGGTTTATATATCTGTGGAATGGCTGGGGTGGGGCAAAGAGCTCTTCTCTGCTGGAGCTAGGTGTGAATGTTTCAACTGACCACCTTCATTAGCATTTGAAGGCCTGGCTGAGCCTGGGAAAATGTTTTGTTGAGAGGTGTTTAAGATGTGTCTGGTTGTTTCCTCTCTGTTGTTGTGCTGTTCTAATTTTAGAGTTCTATTTAATACTGGTAGCCAGATTTTGTTCATTTTCATGGTTTTCTCCTTTCTGTTTAAATTGTCCACATGCTTGTGGATTTCCATGGCTTCTTCGTGTAGCCTGACATGGTGGTTGTTGATGTGGTCCAGCATTTCTGTGTTCTGAAATAGTATGTTGTGTCCAGGTTGGTTCATCAGGTGCTCTGCTATGGCTGACCTCTCTGGTTGAAGTAGTCTGCAGTGCCTTTCATGTTCCTTGATGCGTGTCTGGGCAATGCTGCGTTTGGCGGTCCCTATGTAGACTTGTCCACAGCTGCATGGTACACGGTAGACTCCTGCAGAGGTGAGAGGATCCCTATTGTCCTTTGCTGAATGTAGCATTTGTTGGATTTTCTTGGTGGGTTTGTAGATTGTTTGTATACTGTGAAACAACCAGGCACATCTTAACACCTCTCAACAAAACATTTTTCCAGGCTCAGCCAGGCCTTCAAATGCTAATGAAGGTGGTCAGTTGAAACATTCACACCTAGCTCTAGCAGAGAAGAGCTCTTTGCCCCACCCCAGTCATTCCACAGATATATAAACCCATTGTCCTAATTCCAACAGACCTCACTACCTCTGAGGATGCTTGCCATAGATGCAGGCGAAACGTCAGGAGAGAATGCCTCTAGAACATGGCCCTATAGCCCGAAAAAACCCACAAGAACCTAATCAAAATACTCACCAATCATTTTCGTTAAGATTCTGTAACTGTGCTGTCGCACGCTGGGCCTGTGGATCAGACTGTAGACAGGACATAAATTCTGTGTGCCCAACGGGACGCCGGGGCTGCCTCAGATTAAAGGCCCTTGGATTTCTTTAAAATACAGTCTCTAGAATGCTTAAAGGTTCAACAAAGTTCTTTATTCATGAAAACAAACAGGTACTTTAAGGCTTTCTTAACAGTCTATTGGCTCTTTCAATCTTGTCCACAGGGAACAGGCACTATCTTCATAAACTGTATTTTAGCTAATAGGGAAATCTGGGCAGTCTGTCTTTGCCTCTGTTGGCGTGGAGCCCCTGCACCCGGTACCAACTGCGTCTGGCTTCCACGAGCGACCCTTACCAAGCAGAGCTTTTGCACAATTAAAACTTGTGCTCCAGCTGCGCCCGTACCTTGGGATGTCGGATCTGGCCACGGTGGTCCACGCTCTTGTTACATCCCGATTAGATTACTGCAATGCACTCTACGTGGGGTTGCCTTTGAAGACTGCTCGGAAACTCCAACTAGTCCAGCGGGAGGCAGCCAGACTGCTCACTGGGGCGTCATACAGGGAGCATACCACCCCCCTGTTGTGTCAGCTCCACTGGCTGCCGATCCAATTCCGAGCACAATTCAAAGTGCTGGTTTTGACCTACAAAACCCTATACGGTTCCAGCCCAGTGTATCTGTCTGAACGGACCTCCCTCTACGTCCCACCCCAGAGTCTAAGATCTTCTGGGGAGGCCCTGCTCTCGACCCCGCCTCTATCACAAGTGAGATTGGCGGGGACGAGGAGCAGGGCCTTCTTGGTGGTGACCCCCCACCTGTGGAATTCACTCCCCGGGGAAATTAGATCTGCAACATCGCTCCTTTCCTTCAGGAAAAAACTAAAAACATGGATTTGGGACCAGGCATTCGGACAATCGGGCAAATAAAGAAGAACTTTGACGATGACTAGGAAATGATTAATGGATTAGATCTATGGAACTCTGGAAAACGAAACGCTGATCATGAGAATGGTTTTATATGATGTTTTATATGATGTGTTATGTACTGGTTGTTTGATTGTTTTAACTGTGATAACTGCTTTTAACTACATTTTTGTATATTATGTGTAATTTGTATAGGCATCGAATTGTGCCTTTTTTGTAAGCCGCCCTGAGTCCTCCTTCGGGGGATGAGAAGGGCGGGGTAAAAGCACCCGAAATAAATAAATAAATAAATAAATAAATAAATAGACCTCCAGGGAAAAAGGAGTTCAGGTTTCCGTGATGGCTGACTGAAGTCCCTCCACAAAGGAGCTGTATGGTTGTATGATCCTCAGCCAAGCTGTGGGCTGTATAACCCCGGCCAAGCTGTGGGTTGTATATCTCCCCGGCCAAGCCGTAGAAGACGAAGCTTTCTACAGGAGCCCTTGGTATTATGTCCTGCATGAAAGGCTTCTCTGTGTGGACTGAACCCAAATTGGCTCCTATTTCCTCCAAAACCCAAAAAAGGGGGCGGGACCAGGGAACCTAACTATAATTGACAGGTGGCTTGCCCTATGATTGCAACCAAAAGAAGCCACCTACCTGCAGAGTCCCTGCAACTTAGGACTACAACAAACATTCAATGCAAAGCAAACAAAATTGGAGCTCCTGGTACAGCTGTACCTGCACAGTAACATTCGGATGCCTCCCAAGGTCAATTTAATTTTCAGTATAAGCATTACGCAACTTTGGTAAACCCAAGAGAACATAAAGTGTTTTAAAAACCAATGCAGTTTTTCTTTGGCCCCATCATCGCCATAAGCAAAGGCACTGCTATAAGCAAAAACCACTCCTTTCCATAGGAAGGAGTAATCATGCATTTCTAGAAACAGGGATGACAGCTCTCTGCTAAGCGCAATATTATAATTGGAACAAACCAGCACCGGAAAACTGCCTGTTCTCTGTTCTACAAGGCCGCCATTACACTATATCTGTCACTAATAATTTTTTAAGAGAAGAAATTTGCGAAGGGAAGGAGTTAGTATGCACTTCTGTAAAGAGGGATGGCAGCTTGTGGCTAAGGGCCATCCATCGGAACACCCCTTTTTCACCATAGCAAGCTCCGAAGACTGTCACGGGCTCCATCACATGTTGTTTTGAGCTGAAATAATGAGTTCTTAGCACTATTTTGTCTAATTTCTCCCCATTATTAGAAATCTGCCCAATTTCATGATGGCTCTGTAGTTCTGTGATGGGAGACGGGGCTGGAGCAACGACTGGAAATCATTTGATAGCAGCCATGACTCCCAGTAAATTTACAGTGGCTGCCTCTAAAATGGGGGTGGGGGTGGAGAGAGACTCTAATTGTATGAGCCTATTTTTTGGGACAGGATCCAGTGCATCGAAGAATATTGTGTCCAATTCTGGGCACCACAATTGAAGAGAGATATTGACAAGCTGGAATGTGTCCAGAGGTGGGCGACTCAAATGATCAAGGGTCTGGAGAACAAGCCCAATGAGGAGCGGCTTAAAGAGCTGGGGTGGAAAGAGACTCTAAGAGTCTCTATTTTTTGGGACAGGATCCAGTGCATCGAAGAATATTGTGTCCAATTCTGGGCACCACAATTGAAGACAGATATTGACAAGCTGGAATGTGTCCAGAGGAGGGCGACTAAAATGAACAAGGGTCTGGAGAACAAGCCCTATGAGGAGCGGCTTAAAGAGCTGGGCATGTTTAGCCTGAAGAAGAGAAAGCTGTGAGGAGACATGATAGCCATGTGTGAGATGAAGTCATAGAGAGGAGGGAGCAAGCTTGTTTTCTGCTTCCCTGGAGACTAGGACACAATGGAACAATGGAACAAAGGAACTCTTGTCTGCTCAAGGCAAGTGTGAATGTTGCAATTGGTCACCTTTTTTAGCATTGAATGGCCTTGCAGCTTCAGTGTCTGGCTGCTTCCTGCCTGAGAGAACCTTTGTTGGGAGGTGTTGGCTGGCCCTGATTGTTTCCTGCTTGGAATTCCTCTGTTTTCCCCTGGAAGCAACTAGCCATTGAAGCTGCAAGGCTATTTAATGCTAATAAAGTTGATCAACTGCAACATTCACACTTGCCTCAGACATACAGTTCTTTCTCCCACCCTGGACATCATTGCGCAGATATATAAACTCCACTTGCCTTGTATTGTCGAAGGATTTCATGGCTGGAATCACAGGGTTGTTGTAGGTTTTTCGGGCGATATGGACATGTTCAAGAAACAGTCTCTCCTGACGTTTCGCCTGCATCTATGCCTTGGTTAGATCCTACCTGGAATATTGTGTCCAATTCTGGGCACCACAATTGAAGAGGGATATTGACAAGCTGGAATGTGTCCAGAGGAGGGCGACTAAAATGATCAAGGGTCTGGAGAACAAGCCCTATGAGGAGTGGCTTAAAGAGTTGGGCATGTTTAGCCTGAAGAAGGGAAGGCTGAGAGGAGACATGATAGCCATGTATAAGTATGTGAGAGGAAGTCACAGGGAGGAGGGACCAAGATTGTTTTCTGCTGCCCTGGAGACCGACGAGGAACAATGCTTCAAACTACAAGAAAGGAGATTCCATCTGAACATGAGGAAGAACTTTCTGACTGTGAGAGCCATTCAGCAGTGGAACTCTCCTTCTTTGAAAGCTTTTAAACAGAGACTGGGTGGCCATTTGTCGGGGATGCTTTGAATGCAGTTTTCCTGCTTCTTGGCAGAATGCGGTTGGACTGGAATGAGGTCTGTTCCATGAGGTCTCTTCCAACTCTAGGATTCTATGAAGAGCTCCTTTTATGCCTGGATTTTTTTTCCATGTCAGGAGCAACTTCAGAAAATGCAAGTCGCTTCTGGTGTGAGAGAATTGGCCATCTGCAAGGATGTTGCCCAAGAGATGCTTGGATGTTTTACCACCCTGTGGAAGGCTTCTCTCATGTCCCCGCATGGGAAGCTGGAGTTGACAGATGGGAGCTCACCCCACTCCCTGGTTTTGAATCACCGGCCTTTCAGTCAGCAGTCCTGCTGGCACAATGGTTTAATGAATTACACCATGGGGTTCCATACACCTGGAATGACCCAGACCTAATGCATTGTGCACCTAACATTGTGCTCATGATAAAGTTAGAAGACACAATGGCAAGGTGGGATTCACATAGGCCTTGTGTGGGGGGAGCATGTCTTCACCATTCTGATGATACCATTGGGAAAGCAATCCCCTTTGATTCCATTTCCCAGTTCAGCGGCAATTTGCTTCCATTCAAGTTCGATTGGGAATTAACATTTAATTATGGATGAAAAACAAGCTCTGCAGAGTATTCCTCTTCAAAGTGCAAAATAGCTCAGTTTACCATGCTAAATTATGGTTGGAATAGAAATGGCGGAAGTGAAGTTCACTCAGTGGCAAGCATTGGGTCAGCAATTCTGATTTTACTTCCAATATGTTTTATGTTGCCGTTTTGGCCCAGGATTTGAAAACAGTTGAACATCAGAAGTTATGACCTGCAAGTCATGCCCTTTCTCTGGAGATTCATGAGGTCCCCCCGAGTTTCCTTTTTTAATCTTAGTACAATATGTATATCTTTTTTAACCTTATACAGAGAAAAATCAGAAGTCCCCCTTTAAGCCCCAGGATACTTCTTATATCAGTAGTTCTCAACCTTTCTAATGCCTTGACCCCTTAATACAGTTCCTCATGTTGTGGTGACCCCCAACCATAAATTATTTTCGTTGCTAAAAAGGTAAAGGTGGTCCCCTGACATTAAGTCCAGTCATGTCTGACTCTGGGGTGTGGTGCTCATCTCCATTTCTAAGCCGAAGAGCCAGCGTTGTCCGTAGACACCTCCAAGGTCATGTGGCCGGCATGACTGCATGGAGCGCCGTTACTACTTCATAACGAATTTCGCTACTGTTATGAATTGTCATGTAAATATCTGATATGCAGGGTGTGTTTCATTTACTGGACCAAATTTGGCACCAATACACAGTATTCCCACATTTGAATACTGGTGGGGTGGGGGGGGGATTGATTTTGTCATCTGGGAGTTGTAGTTTCTGGGATTGATAGTTCCACTACAATCAGAGAGCATTCTGAATTCCACCAACGATGAAATCGAAGCAAACTTGGAACACAGAACTCCAATGACGAACGGAAAATACTGGAAGGGTTTGGTGGGCATTGACCTTGAGTTCGGGAGTTGTAGTTCACTTACATCCAAAAAGCACTGTGGACTCAAACAATGATGGATCTGGACCAAACATGGCAGGAATACTCAATATGCCCAAATGTGAACACTGGTGGAGGAAAATAGACCTTGACATTTGGGAGTTGTAGTTGCTGGGATTTGTAGTTCACCTACAATCAAAGAGAATTCTGGCCACCCTGAGTTCCCTTATGGGGAGAAACATGGGGTAGAAATGTATGAAATAAATAAATAAATTCAGAACCCCACCAATGGTAGAATTGGGCCAAGCTTCCCACACAGAACCCCCATGACCAACAGAAAATACTGTGCTTTCTGATGGTCTTTGTCGAACCCTCTGACATCCCCTCATGACCCCCAGGTTGAGAAACACTTTCTTATATAGACAATCATTTGTTGAAAACTGTAAAAAAATTTTTTTACCAAAAGAAAAAATAACCCTCCAATATACTCCAGTCCAAGGTGCAAAATCCCATCTTTTTAGATGTATTATTTTTTTGTGCATCTTAATTTCCTTGCCAGTCTTCTTCAGCATATAATGCAATGGTTCTCAACCTTCTTAATGCTGCGACCCCTTAATACAGTTCCTCCTGTTGTGGTGACCCCCAACCATAACATTGTTTTCATTGCTGCTTCATAACTGTAATTTTGCTACTATTATGAATCGTCATGTAAATATCTGATGTGCAGAATGTCTTTTCATTCACTGGACCAAATTTGGCACAAATACCCGATACGCCCAAATTGGAATACTGGTGAGGTGGGGGGTGATTTTGTCATTTGGGAGTTGTAGTTGCTGGGATTTATAGTTCGCCTACAATCAAAGAGCATTCTGAACTCCACCAACAATTGAACTGAACCAAAGTTGGCACACAGAACTCCCATGACTAGAAAATATCGGAAGGGTTTGGTGGGCGTTGACCTTGAGTTTGGGAGTTGTTTTTCACCTACACCCAGAGAGCACTGTGGATTCAAACAATGATGGATCTGGACCAAACTTGGCAGGAATACTCAATATGCCCAAATGTGAACACTGGTGGAGTTTGGAGAAAAATAGACCTTGACATTTGGGAGTTGTAGTTGCTGGGATGTATAGTTCACCTACAATCAAAGAGCATACTTAATCCTACCAATGATAGAATTGAACCAAGCTTTCCACATAGAACCCTCATAACCAACAGAAAATATTGTGTATTGTCGAAGGCTTTCATGGCCGGAATCACTGGGTTGTTGTAGGTTTTCCGGGCTATATGGCCATGTTCTAGAGGCATTTTCTCCGGACGTTTTGCCTGCATCTATGGCAAACATCCTCAGACATAGTGAGGATGCTTGCCATAGATGCAGGCAAAACGTCTGGAGAAAATAACTCTAGAACATGGCCATATAGCCCGGAAAACCTACAACAACCCAGAAAATACTGTATTTTCTGATGGTCTTTGGAGACCCCTCTGACACCCCCACATGACCCCTTCAGGGGTCCCGACCCCCAGGTTGAGAAACACTGATCTAATGCATAGGCCAAAACAGGTCCTAAATATGTTTGATGCTTCTGACATCACTTTCTTGCACCGACCTTGTTTAACATCTTTACTAATTATCAGCCACAGCCACCACTCACAAAAAGCTTTATACAGTATATGCTGATTTTTCTTTTGTCGTGTCAGGAGCGACTTGAGAAACTGCAAGTCGCTTCTTGTGTGAGAGAATTGGCCGTCTGCAAGGACGTTGCCCAGGGGACACCCGTTTGTTTTGATGTTTTTATCATCCTTGTGGGAGGCTTCTCTCATGTCCCCGCATGAGGAGCTGGAGCTGACAGAGGGAGCTCATTCGCCTCTCCCCGGATTTGAACCTGCAACCTGTCAGTCTTCAGTCCTGCCGGCACAGGGGTTTAACCCACTGCGCCACCGGGGGCTCCATATATGCTGATGACCTTGGCCTAATAACACAAGCAAAAGACTTTGAAACTGTTGAAAACCAACTTCCTAATGCCCTGAAAGATCTCTCCAGCTACTTCAAAGATAACCACCTGAAGCCTAACCCTGCCAAGACACAACAGCAAAGGCAACAGGAAATTGAAAGTTACCAAAGGCCAAAAACTCAAACACTATTCCCACCCTAAATATCTCAATGTCATCTTAGATCGAACACTAACATTTAGGAAACACTGTATGAACACCAAGGACAAAGTAGCTGGATGCAATAACATCCTGCGGAAGTTTACTGGTGGCGCATGGGGTGCAGACCCAAAATTAATAAGAGCACCAGCCCTGGCCTTGTCTTACTCAACTGCTGAATATGCCTGCACTGTTTGGCACAAGTCTGCCCACCCGAAGCAGGTGAACATAGCATTGAACGAAACATGCAGAGTAGATAACAGGGTGTCTCTGACCTACACCTTTTGATAGAGTCTATAAGCTACTTGGTATTGCCCCCCACCCATTGTGCAATGGGAAGTTGTTGCTAACTGTGAGAGAAATAAGGTTGAACACTGTGAAAGCCACCCACTGCATGTCTATTAGCCTCTTCCCAGTAGACTAAAATCAAGGAAAAGCTTCATGAGAACCACCACTCCTCTTAACGTTCTTCCAACAACAGCAGGAGTATCCCTCCAGGAAATCCGAACTGGATGCCCCCCCCCCCCCGGTGAGGGTCTTCCTCCAGGGGCAAACCAAGAATGGGCAACTTGGAAGTCTTTGAATAGACACAGAAGTAGAGTGGATAGATCAAAAGACAACCTGGCAAAATAGCACTACAGTGTTTCCTCACTTATCATGGGGGTTCTGTTCCAGAAGCCCACACAATAAGTGAAAATCCGTGAAATAGGGATGCTCTGCCCACTCAGCGGCGGTCTACTCCTCCTCGCCACCTGTGCTCCTGCCAGCTTAGGAGGCCTCTTGAATGCCATTGATGGCGCTGCCAGGCTGGGTAGGAGCCTCAGCCCAGCCTGGCAGCACCATCAACAGCGGCATCATCAAGGGGCCTCTGAAGCTGGCATGAGGACAGGTAGCGAGGAGGAGGAGGCCACCGCCAAGTGGGTAGAGCCACCTCCTCCTCACCACCTCTGCTTCTCTAGCCCCAGTAGCCCTTTGGGCACCGTTGATGGCATTGCCAGGCTGGGCTGAGGCCTCCGAGGAAGGAGCAGGGAGCAGTGGAGGAAGCATGGAGAAGACCCTGACTCCCTCTTCCCTCCTCCTTTTCCTCCTTCCTCCTCCCCCCTCCCCCACATCTCGCGGGGGGGGGGGGGGAGGAGGAAAAAACCACGATATGTCGGGTCTGCATAAAGCAAACCACAAAGCGGAGAGGGAACACTGTACCTAGAAACATACTCCTCCTTGTGCAACTGTGGAGCAGAACAAACACCTCCGCACTTGTGTGCTTGCCCACAATGCCCTGCCTCATGCACACAGGAAGAACTGGGTTGTTGTAGGTTTTTTCGGGCTATACGGCCATGTTCTAGAGGCATTTTCTCCTGATGTTTCGCCTGCATCTATGGCAAGCATCCTCAGAGGTAGTGAAGATCCTCACTACCTCTGAGGATGCTTACCATAGATGCAGGCAAAATGTCAGGAGAAAATGCCTCTAGAACATGGCCATATAGCCCGAAAAAACCTACAACAACCCAGTGATTCTGGCCATGAAAGCCTTCAACAATACAGAGGAAGAGCTGTTTAAAGCTACAGACAATACAGTTTAGGCGAAAGTTATTTAGCTGCTTGTGCTCCTTCTATTTTTATCAGTTTTATACTTATGTATGCAATGCTTTTGACATGAAATCTATATAAATAAAAATGTAATGTTCGTTTGTGGGATTAAAGTAACTCCAAAACCACTGGATGAATTAACACCAAATTTGGACACAATACAAGTATCAGGCCAACAAGTGACCATCACTCGTAAAAACACTGGAAAACACAGCAGAAGAGACTTAAAAGGCCAAAAAATAAAATAAAAAATACATTACAACGCATGTGTAAAACCACATATATACACACATACTCATATATACACACACAGAGCCCCCGGTAGCGCAGTGGGTTAAACCCCTGTGCTGGCAGGACTGAAGACCGACAGGTCGCAGGTTCGAATCCAGGGAGAGGCGGATGAGCTCCCTCTATCAGCTCCAGCTCCTCATCATAGAATCATAGAAGCATAGAATCAAAGAGTTGGAAGAGACCTCATGGGCCATCCAGTCCAACCCCATTCTGCCAAGAAGCAGGAATATTGCATTCAAATCACCCCTGACAGATGGCCATCCAGCCTCTGTTTAAAAGCTTCATAAGAAGGAGCCTCCACCACACTCCGGGGCAGAGAGTTCCACTGCTGAACGGCTCTCACAGTCAGGAAGTTCCTCCTCACGTTCAGATGGAATCTCCTCTCCTGTAGCCTGAAGCCATTGTTCCGCGTCCTAGTCTCCAAGGAAGCAGAAAACAAGCTTGCTCCCTCCTCCCTGTGGCTTCCTCTCACATATTTATACATGGCTATCATATCCCCTCTCAGCCTTCTCTTCCTCAGGCTAAATATGCCCAGCTCCTCAAGCCGCTCCTCATAGGGCTTGTTCTCCAGACCTTTTATCATTTTAGTCGCTCTCCTCTGGACACATTCCGGCTTGTCAGGGGACATGAGAGAAGCCTCCCACAAGGATGACAAAACATCAAATCATCCGGGCGTCCCCTGGGCAACATCCTTGCAGACGGCCAATTCTCTCACACCAGAAGCAACTTGCAGTTTCTCAGGTCGCTCCTGACACGACAAAAAACAACAACAAACACACACACAAAACTGGGCCACAGCAACGCATGGCAGTGGATGGCTAGTAAATAAATCAAAGCCCTTTTAAAGTTCAAACTAAAACCCAGAGTGGATATATAGATCGGTATAGACGTCACCATATTCTCCTTCGACCATGCTCCCAATCCGCACCCTACATATTCAGTTAAGTCTTGTGTACCACATTTACCTAACAGCAATTACTGCTTTTTCTAAATGGAACTAAATACTTATAAATGCCATTTCCAAAAGACACGTTGCCAATAAGGCATTTGAACCGCGATTATTAGCAATCCGGCGAAACCTTCAGAGAGAAAATTCCCAGCTGCAATCTATTTAGAAAAGTAAACAAGGTTTACTCAATAGGCTATAATGCTTGCCTCTAGATGGGAGAGAAGTTTATTATTATCCATTATCTTTTCTTCCCTTGCTTTTAGTCCCTGCCTCACAGGCCCCCTCCCACAGAGAGTGGATTTTCCAGCTGGGTAGGTGGGGAGAGAGAAGGCAACTTTACACCAGGCCTTTGTTTTGCTCAAGTTCGGCTCCTGTTTCGCTTGGCGGGTGAACAAAGGCACAGGAGAGATCTGCTAATTGGACACTTTTTGAACCAAGCTTGGCTTTCCGCTGCTCCCCCTCTAGCTGTACGACAAATGGGGCCCTCCTCCGATGTGTACTCCAAGCTGCTCTCTGCACCTTTCCGTTTGCAAGAGCGCATTAATAGCTAATGAGGGCCTTTCACTTGTGGTCCTAGGAGGCTTCTTAGGGGCTATTTGAAAAACCTCCAGCCAGACAAACATTGGTAATATGAAGCTGGGGTTTGCCTCTCGCAGCGGCTCTGCCGCAAAATAAGCTACTTAAAGTGCCGCCTCGAGGCATCAGAGCCCATCTGTTCTTGGACGGTAGCCAGGGTCAGGCCTGGTTAGTATTTGGATGGGAGACCACCAACAAATACTAAGTGCTGTAGCTTTTATTCCAGAGGAAAGAATTGGTGAAACCTGTTAGGGCATATAAGCAATCGCTTAGTGAGTGTGTTAACTAGAAAATACAAGGCACAAAGCTGACTGGTTGGGCCATACCCGAGGAGCTAGCTGAGCCTGGGAGTTTTGGAAACAGTTACATTTTTAGGCTTGAGCTTTGCAGGAGCTCACAGGGACAGGCAGTCTGTGCTTCACGAGCTGCTGGAAGGAGATTTTTTTTCCATATGCACACCAAAAGACAATTTATGCCGTCACGCCTGAGGGCTATAACTCTTAGTGAAGGAGACATAGCACCGGGATTGTGGCACAGCTGGCTGAGTGTCAGCTGCATTAAGATCACTCTTAACCAAAAGGTCATGAGTTCAAAGCCAGCCCAGGTTGGAGTGGGTTTCCAACCATTGTGTAGCCCGTTGTCGACCTTTGCAACTCGAAAGACAGTTCCATCTGTCAAGTAGGAGAATAAGGTACCACCTTTAAAGTGTGGGGAGGCTAAAATTAACTAATTTATGAGGCCATAAAGAAGAACTCCAGCGGGGAAGCATGCGAGGAATGCGGAAGGTACTTCATCAGTGTCGCAGATGGACAATGAAAGCGACAGCTCCCCTGGCGGCCAGAAAAAGTTAAATAGCCTCTGTGTATGTCTTGTATATGTTGTATTGAATGTTTGCCATATATGTGTACACTGTGATCCGCCCTGAGTCCCCTGCGGGGTGAGAAGGGCGGAATATAAAAGCTGTAAATAAATAAATAAATAAATAGATGTGACATCTTTCCCCCAGGGGATTGCTTCTTGCCTTCCTTAAAAGAACTGGAACTCCCAAGGACCAAAACACTGTAGATAACTCAAAATAGGTTTTATTGTCCACAAAGAGTTATCCCTTTAAGGCAATAAGCTGGAAGTTTCAAAGAGGTAAAGGAAATATACATTACAGTCTCTGGTTGTCTTGAGTCCAAGGAGATTTCGCAGCTGAGAAGCTTTTCAAGGTTCCCTCTTTCTCAATGGCTGCAAATGCCTGAACATTCACAGCCCCAACCCAAATGGCCTATATTTTGAAGACACGAAGCCTTCCTCTGGTGCCACAGGACCGTTTTGAAGGTACGTGTGTCTCCTCAACGTTGTCCAGGGTGATCCGGGCATGAAGTATGAGTCCCAAGGGTAAAAATCTTAGAATTGGTGATGAGAGGTCACTTAATTAAGGGCTTTAGAGCCAAATCTCTTTCTCACATCTATCTAGATAGAAAGTTTGATGGTAGAATGGAAAAGGAAAAGCTCTCCAGGAAGAGGTGGAGCCAAGCAATTGAGCTGAGGAAGCAATATAACTGGTGCATTGGGTCAGATGTGGGTGAAACGGCAGGAGAAAATGCTTCTGGAACATGTCCAAACAGCCTGGAAAACTCACAGCAATCCAGTCATTCTGGCCATGAGAGCCTTCGACAACACATTGAATCCTAAGTAATTCAAACAGTTACCATAAACTGACAAGTGACTTGGAAGGCCACCACTTTCTACTTGACTAAGATGGCCCTTGGACATAACTAGAAAGCATTACTCTTCACACCAGGCATGGGCAAACATTGGCCTTCCAGGTATTTTGGACTTCAACTCCCACCATTCCTAACAGCCTTGGGCCCTTTCCTTTTCCCCCTCAGCCACTTAAAAGGAAGGACCCTGAGGCTGTTAGGAATGGTGGGAGTTGAAGTCCAAAACACCTGGAAGGCCAAAGTTTGCCCATGCCTACTTTACAGCATTAAATAACCATTTGTGCTAATTATCTAAAGTTTGCAGTGTAACTTTGCAACATTTCATTGTGCATTCCATTTTTAGACATTACTGCCGCTCATGACATCCCATTTTCAAGTTTTAGCCCATTGTTTTCCAAGGCATTGTAAAAAGCCAATTGGTTGACAATCCATGGAGAGCTTCCAGGAAAGAAAGGCACATGTATAGCCACTGGGCCAAATATAATCCCAGTCCTTGGGTTAAAAAAATTGCAGGTTCTCCATATCAAATAGCTTAAGAAACATTCACCTCCTGCAAAGAGAAAGGTTGAAAAAGTGGTAGAATATCCCTATGCAAAGGGTCATCCAAAAGTTTCTCCAAATGTATGTCTGACCATATTCCAGCAACGATCCATTTCTCCTGCCAATCTGAGCAAATGGGAATAGTGCAGCAGCTGATGAAAAACAGCCAGCCATGGAATTAAGTCCAAGTTTTCAAGCTTTTGCACAGCAGTAGCGACGTTGGGCATCACTGGATTTGTGGAGGCTAAAGGGTCAGGAATGCACTTCAGGCTGTCCGTTTCTGGCTGCGTAAGTAGATTTTCCAGGCGAAGTTCACACCAGGGAGCTTGGCGTCATCCAAATTGAATTAAGAGGCAGAAGAAAGAGTCATTCCAGTGCTTTCTGGGAGGAAATGAAAACCCTATAGATGTGGTCTGCAAGCAGTGATATCTTCCAGCTAGGACTTTGGGACACAAGTCCAAGAACAACCATGGGTCCCAAACATAACAAAGGACAGAACTACCACTCAAAGGAAGTAAACTAATAAACATGATCATTATAATACCAACCTTAAGATCATTAAAGTCTTAAGTAACTAAAAACATTTCCCCTTCTCTGTCTCGTTAAAGTAGTGGTTCCCAACCTGTGATCTGTTTACCACCAGCGGTCCACAAGAACTAAAATATGGTCTGCGGCCTCACCATTACTACATCATTGCAACGAGAGTGACAAGTCTTCCAAAACACTCTTATAGTGCTTTCTGAATGAGCACTCCAAATAACCAAACCTAATCTAAAGTTGACCAAAAACTCATTCGTAACCGTTTTGGTACTAATGTTGGAGAATGGTCCCTGGTCAAGTGATCCCTGGTCAAGTGGTCCCTGGTCACAAAATAAAGGTTGGGAATCACTGCTCTAAAGAGCTCTCCCAACCTGTCCTTCTCAAAGGTGAATCTTTATTTTTCCTCTGAAAGGATGGTCAGGACACACTCCCACTTCCTTGGACAAACTCAACAAGGATTTCAGGAAGTTGGTTGGCTGTTATGTTATCAGGTCCGCTGGCTAGCTGGGTTATTTTTTGCAGTGTTCTCTAAAGCAGTGGTTCTCAACCTTCCTAATTTCCTCAACCCCTTAATACAGTTCCTCAAGTTGTGGTGATCCCCAACAATACAATTATTTTCATTGCTCCTTCATAACTCTAATTTTGCTACTGTTATGAATTGTAATGGAAATATTTAGTATGCAGAATGTATTTTCATTCACTGGACCAAATTGGCATAAATATCTGATACGTCCACTGGTGGAGTTTGGGGAAAATAGACCTTGACATTTGAGAGTTGTCGTTGCTGAAATTTATAGTTTACCTATAATTTCACCAACGATAGAATTGAACCAAACTTGGCACACAGAACTCCCATGAACAACAGAAAATACTCGAAGTGTTTGGTGGGCATTGACCTTGAGTTTTGGAGTTGAAATTCACCTACATCCAGAGAACACTGTGAACTCAAAGAATGATGGATCTGGACCAAACTTGGCATGAATCCTCAATATGCCCAAATATGAACACTGTTGGAGTTTGGGGAAAATAGATCTTGACATTTGGGAGTTATAGTTGCTGTGATTTATAGTTCACCTACAATCAAAGAGCATTCTGAACCCCACCAACGATAGAATTGGACGAAACTTACCACATACAATCCCCATGACCAACCAAAAATACTGTGCTTTCTAAAGGTCTTTGGCGATCCCTCTAATACCCCTTCGTGACCCCCGCAGGGGTCCCGACCCCCAGGTTGAGAAATGCTGCTCTAAAGAATGGTTCTCCAACTTTGGTTCTCTAGTTGTTTTCAGAAGCTTCCATCGGTTTCATGCATAATCAGAGATTCTTGGTGCTGAGGTCCCAAATGCTTCAAAGACCAAAATGTGAGAACTACCACTCTAAATAATTTCGGGTGGGAGGAATACATCAACTCCCAGGTGAGTTGAGAAGAGTTTGCTCAGTTGCACATTTTCCAGCTCTCTACTCTGTTCCCATTTCTGGGAATCCTGGATAGTGTTGGCTTGTCCTATCTTGCTCAGCTACATGTTCTGCCCAGTCTGTTGGTTCTTCTTATCTGTGGACCAAAGACAACACTGTAAAGTTGATTTGATTAAGAAGATCTGCATGGTGACCTCTGGCTTGGTTTTCTGGAATGTTTTTTTGTGTGTGATGATAATGTTGTTTTTGTTGTTGTTTTGGGGACTGGACCTAGCCTGCAGCTCTTGGGAAGACACCCACCACTTTCTCCTTGACCCAGATGTCCACTTTCTTGCGTATTTGCAGGTATTCTGGAATAAGTTGTATTTCCACAAGGCCTCCGGTCTTTGGAACAAGCCCTAAATGTTGACGTGTCTTCTGAAATGCTGGAGGCTGCATTCCTGTTGTTTGTCTTAAGAGTGGATTTGACTTGCTCAGCCTTCAGATGAAAGGAAACAATGCCAGAGGAGAGCAGACAAGAAAGGGAAGGAAGGAGGTAGGGAACCTGGGCTGACATTCTGATTGCCTCAACTTAAAAGGCAATGACATGTCGCTCCTTTGAAAGAGCACATCCGGGAGGTCACCTAAAGGACAAAGTGACCTTTTAAAGGCCTTTTCAACTTTTTGCTTATGAAATTTCTCCATAAAACGTAGGAAGGAAGAAAGCGAAAAATTTGTGTTTTCGTTTGGACAATTCCAAAGGTTGCACTGTATCAGAGATAAGTGGATAAGGCATTCCGTGGGAGGAATCCTAACGATCCTCGCTTTATAGCCGCAGAGACGAGCCAAAATATTGCAATTTCAGATTTGGACATTGAACCAAAGGCTTAATTTTAAGGGCCTGCAAAGAGTAATTGCACTGATTTGATCAATTAAAGGATCCATTTGTTGCAGATTGAAAATGGATTTTTAATTGGCTGTTAATGAGGGCTGTCCCTGGTGCAATAGATTAAGTGCCAATGGCTCTGTCATAATCGCTAACACTCCTGCACAGCTACACCCAAGCCTCATTTGGGGGACTATTTTTTGAGGTGTTCAGTCATACTCTCTAATGGATAATTAATACACTCCACACTTAGCTGAGAGTTGAGCCTAAAGCCTGAATCTCCTGAAGGCCCCAGAACACACCTGATCTCAAAAGTCAAGCAGGATCAGGCTTGCTTAATCCTTGGATGTGGGACTTCCATGGAATACCAGGTGTGCTAATATTCAGAGGAAAGAGTTGTCAAAACCACCTCTTCCCTAAGTAAACTCTGTGACATTCATGGAACTGCCAAAAGTTGAGAGGCAACCAAAAGGTGCTTAGACATATGCACAGTCCTTGCATCTATATAAATAAAAATGTAATGCTCGTATGTTGGATTAACATAACTCAAAAACCACTGGACGAATTGCCACCAAATTTGGCCACAAGACATCTACTAACCCAAGGACTGACCATCACTCAAAAAATTGATTTTGTCATTTGGGAGTTGCAGTTGCTGGGACTTATAGTTAACCTACAATCAAAGAGTATTCTGAACTCCATCAATGATGGAATTGAACCAAACTTGGTACACAGGACCTGTTGTGATAGAGTCTGCTGGCAGTGATAGTAACACTAGTTGTAGTAGGAAAACTACTCGCAGGAAAAGCAGGAAAACTACTCGCGAGCAGGACTATGATGAAGAGCAACAAAGGAAATACTTAGTGAGCCAACAGATGAGGATTCTTTTGAGGGTTTTGATGCAAATGAAATGGATGATGGGGTATCAGATTCTGGGTCTGATGGGATGGATTGGACAAGGGTTCGAGAGATTCAAGATATTTGTGCTGAACCCACAAGCAGTGACACATTTGAGGGTTGGAATAGTGAAGACTTGGATGGGACTTGGGGAACTTCAGGATTAGACCAGAGATGGACTACTTGGAGGAGTGATGGAAGAAGCACAGTTGGGGATGGGTTGGGCCGAACTAGGGGTGACTCCAGTTCAGATGAGGAGCTGCAACAAGATACAGCTGACACACGAGTGTTGGCTGAATCAAGTTCTGATGAGGACTTGTAGATAAAAAGGGAGTGTTTGCTATTGTAGCCTTGCAATCGGCAAGGAGTCTTGTTGGGCGCTTTCTGGATCTTTGCTACAGAAGATGGGTTTGAAAGAGGACTTTGGGATGTAAGTTATGCTCTGGGCTTTAGCAGCAAAGGGGGCTGGAACTGTGTGGGTTTTTGCTGGACTGCACTGTTTTGATGTTTGCATTAGCTGCCGTATTGCCCCGCTGCTTTGGCTCTTTGTGTTTACTCATCGGATTGGGACTGGACCTTGCAGCTGTTTGTCTCTCTTTGGATCAGACCGGACTGGACTACATTCTCTGTCGTTACTCTCTCTCCTCCACATCTACGATTGAGCGCCTGGAGCTGGCGTTATCTACATCCCTGCATTCCTGCATACCAGTTCCTGCTGTGTTTGAAACTTGGGTTTCTTTTTACAACCCTTGAAAGACTGCGTTTAAGCATTTTTTGAGTTTAATTCAAGTTATATCTCTGGTTAATCCAGATTATATTCTGTTGGGGTTTTTTGGGGGTTTTTTTTGCCTGTTTGGTCTTTTTCACACTGTAAACTAAGTGTTTTTTGCCTTGTGATTTTGTTTTGGGCTAATTCTGCGTTTGTTTGAACAATAAACTATACTCCTTTAATTGGCTGGCGTCTGATCTTGACAGGACCCCCATGACCAACAGAAAACACTAGAAGGGTTTGGTGGGCATTGACCTTGAGTTTGGGAGTTGTAGTTCACCTACATTCAGAGAGCACCGTGAACTCAAACAATGATGAATCTAGGCCAAACTTGGCATGAATACTCCAAATGCCCAAATATGAACACAGATAGAGTTTGGGGGAAATAGACCTTGACATTTGGGAGTTGTAGTTACTGGGATTTATAGTTCACCTACAATCAAAGAGAATTCTGACCCCCTCCCCCATGACAGAATTGGGGCAAACTTCCCACACAGAACCCCCATGACTAACAGAAAATACTTAAGGCTATCCAGTCCAACTCCGTTCCCCAGGGCAAGAAAACGTAATCAAAGCCCTCCTGACAGAGAGTCATCCAGCCAGAGATATAGATAGATACACCTACACATACACACAGATATAGTATAATAGATTTGAAAGAGACCCTTAAAGAAGGATAATTATATGTTGCAGGTTCCAGAGTAGGCAAACCAGACAATCTCCACGTCAACACTGACAAAGAAACAGCAAGACATACTGTTTCCCCACAGCAGAAAGAAATTACATATATTAGAAACCAACACTTTCTCATTACTTTATTTTCCAGATCAACAGACTGGGCCACAGCAACATGTGGCAGGAAGTAGCTAGTCAGTAATAATATTGATAATTTTATTTATTTATCATGTCAGAAGCAACATTAGGGTACAGTTAAATGCATTTAAAAACACAAAGAAAGTTTTGGAAAACTTGGCATGATGCTAAATGTCTTTTGACCAGAAGCTGGCCACTTGGAGTGTCTCTGGTGTCGCTGTGAGAAGGTCCTCCACTGTGCATGTGTCAAAGCTCAGGTTGGATTGTAGTAGGTGGTCTGTGGTTTGCTCTTCTCTGCACTCACATGTTGTGGACTCCACTTTGTGGCCGCATTTCTTAAGGTTGGCTTTGCATCTCGTGGTGACAGAGTGTAGCCTGTTCAGTGCCTTCCAAGTCGCCCAGTCTTCTGTGTGCCCAGGAGGGAGTTTCTCATCCACTCTCAGCCACTGATTGAGGTTCTGGGTTTCAGCATGCCACTTTTGGACTCTTGCTTGCTGAGGTGTTCCTGCAAGTATATCTGTAGATCTTAAGAAGCTATTTCTTGATTTAAGACATTGTCATGCTGGCTGATATCTGAACAGAGTATAGACTAGAGATGTCACTGCCTTGGTCTTTTCATTGCGAGCTGCTACTTCCTGACAGGTGGTGCAATACCACATAAACAGTGTAATTTCTCCAGTGGCGTGGGTCTTAGACATCCTGTGATAATGTGGCATGTCTCATTAAGAGCCACATCCACTGTATTGTTGAAGGCTTTTATGGTTGGAATCACTGGGTTGTTGTGATTCCGGGCTGTATGGCCATACTGCAGAAGCATTATCTCCTGACGTTTCACCTGCATCTATGGCAGGCATCCTCAGAGGTTGTGAGACCTCACAACTTCTGAGGATGCCTGCCATAGATGCAGGTGAAACGTCAGGAGATAATGCTTCTGGAACATGGCCATACAGCCCGGAAAACACACAACAACTCGCCACATTCACTGTTTTAACATGGTGAGATGTGTCCCATATCTGAGTATCCCCCGGGCAACGTCTTCGGATACAAATCTCTCACACCAGAAGTGACTTGCAGCATGCAATATTGATGGTGAATGTTCATAATAAAATCACAATTTTTGTATTTACTTTATATATTGCATTACTACCTTTCCGTTCCCCCTAAACCAGAACTCAAGCTGGCTCACCCTAAGATTTTAAAGCACTAGGTATGGAGAAAAACACAAAAGGCTGTAAAATTTAAACACAAGTAAACAGATTATAATATTAAAAGACACACTAATTAAAACCAGGCAATGAATCATTTTATTTATACCTTGCCTTTCCCCCAAGACTGGGACTCAGAGTGGCTTAACGGTAAGAATTTAAATGCATATCAATGTAAAAAAAAGCACGATGGCCTTTCCTGGATTGCCAATCCGCCGCCAAAAGCCAATTAGAAGCTTCTCTCTCAGTAGGCAATCAAATGCCAAAGCAGACCTGATTGAAAAGGCCGTTGGAAAAGCAATGCCACATTTTCCTAATAAAAATGTTTGGAAATAAGATTTCAAAATACACAACACAGCTCCCCAAATTAATTATATAAAATACTAAAACAGAAGTTGAGAACTAACAATTCAAAACCTCACTGGTGATGGCTGAGTCCTGCATTAAACACAGCGATCATTCTGGAACTTCATTATTAGTTTCCCCTAAACCCAATCATAGAATCAAAGAGTTGGAAGAGACCTCATGGGCCATCCAGTCCAACCCCCTGCCAAGAAGCAGGAATGTTGCATTCAAATCACCCCTGACAGATGGCCATCCAGCCTCTGTTTAAAAGCTTCCAAAGAAGGAGCCTCCACCACACTCCGGGCAGAGAGTTCCACTGCTGAACGGCTCTCACAGTCAGGAAGTTCTTCCTCATGTTCAGATGGAATCTCCTCTCTTGTAGTTTGAAGCCATTGTTTCGCGTCCTAGTCTCCAAGGAAGCGGAAATCAAGCTTGCTCCCTCCTCCCTGTGGCTTCCTCTCACATGGCTATCATATCTCCTCTCAGCCTTCTCTTCTTCAGGCTAAACATGCCCAGCTCCTTAAGCCGCTCCTCATAGGGAGTGTTCTCCAGACCCTTGATCATTTTAGTTGCCCTCTGGACACATTCCAGCTTGTCAATATCTCTCTTGAATTGTGGTGCCCAGAATTGGACACAATATTCCAGGTATGGTCTAACTGAAGCGGAATAGAGGGGTAGCATTACTTCCCTAGATCTAGACACTAGGCTCCTATTGATGCAGGCCAAAATCCCATTGGCTTTTTTTGCCGCCACATCACATTGTTGGCTCATGTTTAACTTGTTGTTCACAAGGACTCCAAGATCTTTTTCACACATACTGCTCCCAACTTGGGAACCAGGCAGCCATACCAACCAAGGTGGTTCCAAAGTGCTGGTGAAGATGGCATTGAACAGTAGGGATCCCTGTAGAGTTTGCTCACAGATTCATGGCAGGAGGGAGCAGAATACATTGTCATTCAACACCTTACTCTGCAGTCTGGAGTGCATCAGAACTCCTTCTATTGGTATGGCTGCCTGGCTTCTAGGACCTCATCACATGGAAGTCCTTAAGATGGAGATAGCGGGGGTATTCACTGCGGAGCATGGTGAATCTGTGGGGCAGCAGAGAAAGCCATCAGCAGCACTGTGCATCGCCCCCTTATCATCCCACACTGAAATCTGTCTGGCTCCACTTTGATTCCGTGCTATCCCCAGCTTAGCAAAGAGCTACCCATATATTTGTATTTGTCATCAACAACCAGACATTTGTATTACATTTTTAACAAAAACAAACAAACAGACAAACAAAACACAGAATTTGCAAGCTTGGTAGTTGATTAAATGTCCTTTGACCAGTATCTGGCCACTTGGAGTGCCTCTGGTGTTGCCGCAAGAAGCTCCTCCCTTGTGCATGTGGCAGGGCACAGGTTACATTGCAGCAGGTGGTCTGTAGTTTGCTCTTCTCCACACTCGCATGTTGTGGATTCCCATTTCTTTGTAGCCCCATTTCTGAAGGTTGGCTCTGCATCTCGTGGTGCCAGAGCGCAGTCTGTTCAGCGCCTTCCAAGTCGCCCAGTTTTCTGTGTGCCTGGGGGGAGTCTCTCATTTGGTATCAGCCATTGAGTGAGGTTCTGGGTTTGAGCCTGCCACTTTTGGACTCTCAATTGGTTCAACAAGCAGCGGCCAGGTTGTTAAATGGTGCTCCTTGCAGGGAGCGGTCAACCCTCCTGTTTAAGGAGCTCCATTGGCTGCCGTTCCATCTTCCGGTCCCAATTCAAGGTGTAGATTCTTGCCTACAAAGCCCTAAACGGTTTGGGACCTGCCTACCTGCGTGACCGCATTTCTGTGTATGAACCTACACGATCTCTTCAATCATCTGGAGAGGCCCTGCTCCCGCTCCCATCTCCTTCGCAGGCACAATTGGTGGGGACGAGGGAGAGGGCCTTCTCGGTGGTGGCCCCTCGACTCTGGAACTCACTCCCCAAGGACATCAGGCATGCCCCAACTCTAGCAGTGTTTAGGAGGAGCCTGAAAACATGGTTGTTCCAGTGTGCCTTCCCAGAATAAGGAAACTCCCAGCAATATGTCCCTCAATGCCCTTTATTAGTGATTTAGGAATGTCTGTTCGCCCATTCTTCTCTGAAAATTTTATCTTAGTTATATTTCACCTGGTCACGCTCAGCATTATTTTACAATTTTAATTATTACATCTGGCCCAGCCATAAGTTTTTAAACGTTGTTGTGTTACTGTTAATGTTTGCTGTTTATTCTCTGTTTATGAGTTTTATTTTATTGTTATGTATTACTGTTGTTATTGTTTTTACTGATGTATTGTGGGCTCGGCCTCATGTAAGCCGCACCGAGTCCCTTGGGAGATGGTAGCGGGGTATAAATAAAGTATTATTATTATTATTATTAGTCTGATGTGTGATCCAATACAACAGCCAGCAGTGTCTATGCTGTAGAATCATCTTGTTGTGTTAATAATAATAATAATAATAATAATAATAATAATAGTGTATTTAAACAGGAAAGTCTTTGCCTACTGGCGACTAAAATGATCAAGGGCGACTAAAATGATCAAGGGTCTGGAGAACAAGCCCTATGAGGAGCGGCTTAGGGAACTGGGCATGTTTAGCCTGAAAAAGAGAAGGCTGAGAGGAGATATGATAGCCATGTATAAATATGTGAGAGGAAGCCACAGGGAGGAGGGAGCAAGCTTGTTTTCTGCTTCCTTGGAGACTAGGACGCAATGGAACAATGGCTTCAAACTACAAGAGAGGAGATTCCATCTGAACATTAGGAAGAACTTCCTGACTGTGAGAGCCGTTCAGCAGTGGAACTCTCTGCCCCGGAGTGTGGTGGAGGCTCCTTCTTTGGAAGCTTTTAAGCAGAGGCTGGATGGCCATTTGTCAGGGGTGATTTGAATGCAATATTCCTGCTTCTTGGCAGAATGGGGTTGGACTGGATGGCCCATGAGGTCTCTTCCAACTCTGATTCTATGAGTAGGGGAAACTAATAATGAAGTTCCAGAATGATCGCCGTGTTTAATGCCGGACTCAGCCATCACCAGCCATCTTCCAACTCTTTGATTCTATGATTCTATGAAAAGCACAGCAGAGAGGGGGCAAATTAAATTTCAGGAGGGCGTTCCAAAACTCAGGAGCAAACCCTGAGAAGTCACTGAATCCCCAGGTTAATGTTCAATGCCTTGGCACAGCATCACCAGGTTGGTTTCATTATTCTCGACCAATATTCCATAGGCACTGTGAAATCTTCAGCACAGGGAATGAGAGACAGTAACCCTTTTCTGAACTTTCAGCTTCCTGAGAAATTGGGTTGATTCCTCCCCCGGCCCCCAAACCTTCTTCTGTAGCAATATTTGTTATCACCTCTCCTCTCTCGAGTGCACTTGGCATCCAAAATGACAGAGACAATGAAACTCTCTGATAATGAGAAGCACACCAGCGTGCTTTATATCTCTAGCTGTTAGGATACACGTGCAGTATTTATGACAAAATGTCCCTCCCTTGCAGGCACGCGTGCAGACCGCTTTGAGTGGAAGGTTGTTGATTTAGTGGCGAGCTTTGTACAAGCCGCTCTGAAAATATATTTGATCCAGAATTCCTTTAAAATTTGAGGGTTTTAAAGTTGATCCTCCTTTCTCTTAATTATGTACACAATCTTTTCTGTTTGTATAGGCCACATTGCCAAAGAGGGTCTTTTGTAGCCAGTACTGCATTGCAAATCCTCCAGAAAAGGACTAATTTTTTCTGGCAATACCCAACTTGACCTAATATCTTTGCCAAATAATATTATGTCAAGAAAGAGACTTCCCAAACATCTATTATCTTTTGTCCTTTGCATTAGATCCTGAGGTCATGAGAACATCAATCATTGTAGGAACATTCAAGACCCCCACAACTCTCACTTCTTTAGCTTCATAGAATCATAAGAGTTGGAAGAGACCACATGGGCCATCTATGAGGGTTGAATGAAAAGTAATGCCTCTACCTTTGTTACTTGGGTTTGGATGGGAACATTTTAATAAATCAAATCATAGAATCATAGAATCAAAGAGTTGTAAGAGACCTCATGGGCCATCCAGTCCAACCCCCTGCCAAGAAGCAGGAATATTGCATTCAAATCACCCCTGACAAATGACCATCCAGCCTCTGCTTAAAAGCTTCCAATGAAGGAGCCTCCACCACACTCCGGGGCAGAGAGTTCCACTGCTGAACGGCTCTCACAGTCAGGAAGTTCTTCCTAATGTTCAGATGGAAATGCAGAAATAATCCTTAGAATGTGCTCTTTAACTACCACTATTCACTTTTCCACATAACCTCCAGACAATTGGATACATGTCTGCCAACAATGAACAAGTTTTCAGAAGCCGTTGTGGAAGAAGTCGACAATCTGTTTTTGCAACCAGCATATCACAGTTCTCTCAACGTACCCATTGTGCACAGATCTTCTGATAGCCAAGCAAAGCAATAATGTGATCCACACATTCTTGTGAAATGCCGATTGTGCTTGAAATTTCTCTTCAAGTGATATGACGATCATCCTGAATCAATCTGTCAACCTTTTGCTTGTGAAACTCGGAGGTTGCTGTCACAGGACGTCCAACTCTTTGTTTGTCACGCAAGTCAGATGTTCCCAGCTCAACATCTTGAAAATTACTCGCCCAACGACGCACAGTACTCACATCAACACAATCACCATAAACAGCTTGCATTCTCTGATGAATTTCCTTTGGGGTGACACCTTCTGCTGTCAAGAATTCAATGACTACATGTTGCTTAAGTCACATCGACCGGCCATCTGTGCAGGATTCTATACTTTGTACTTTAACGACACAACTGTTCAATGCTAAGCCTTCCTGCCAAAATGGTACTGTAGAGGAGAGTCTACTGAACATGCCAGTACCTGCTGCATAGCAGTACTGCCATCTGATGAGGAGTTACACAGGTGGAGGAATTACTTTTCATTCAACCCTTGTAGTCCATCTCCTGCTATGCAGGAAAAGGACAATCAAAGCACCCCTGACAGATGACTATCCCGACCCCCAGGTTGAGAACCACTGCTCTAGACCTTCATCCATGTCATTATTAAAGATGTTGACTAGAACTTGGCCCATGACCGAACCCTGTAGCAGTCCACTAGTCACTACTTTCCAGGATAAAGAAGAACCATTGGTGAGCATCCTTTGGGTTTGGTCACTTAACAAATTACAGACCAAAGTAATAATAACATTGCCTATCCCCATTTGACTAGCTTGCTTGCTTAAGATCATTTAGAACATATGCTGACTCTTTCATGATGTTTTCTTGACAAGATTCATTTTGAGGGGGTTTGCGTTTGCTGTCCTCTGAGGCTGAGAGAGTTTGACTTGCTCAAGGTCACCAAATGGTTTTCCATGGCTGAGCAGGGATTCACACCTTGGTCTCCAGAGTTGTAACCCAACACCTAAACCACTCACCATGCTGGCTTTTATAGGGTTAGGACTACTATTTTTACAAATTGGATTTGGACCAGAAAATCTTTCAAGGACAGGAGTCTCGAGGATCAATGTCGTGAGGGGAGTCACAATCCAAATAAGGGTGTAGATCAGTGGTTCTCAACCTGGGGGTCAGGACCCCTGGAGGGGTCACGAGGGAGTGTCAGAGGGGTCACTAAGGACCACTGGAAAACACAGTATTTTCTGTTGGTCATGAGGGTTCCATGTGGAAAGTTTGGCCCAATTCTGTCGTTGGTGGGGTTCAGAATGCTCTTTGATTGTAGGTGAACTACATATCCCAGCAACTACAACTCCCAAAATGTCAAGGACTATTTCCCCCAAACTCCACCAGTGTTCACATTTGGGCATATTGAGTATTTGTGTCAAGTTTGGTCCAGATCCATCATCGTTTGAGTCCATAGTGCGCTCTGGATGTAGGCGAACTACAATTCCAAAACTCAAGGTCAATGCCCACCAAACCCTTCCAGTATTTTCTGTTGGTCATGGGAGTTCTTTGTGCCAAGTTTGGTTCAATTCCATCGTTGGTAGAGTTCAGAATGCTCTTTGATTGCAAGTGAACTACAAATCCCAACAACCACAACTCCCAAATGACAAAATCAAGCCACCCCCAACCTCACCAGTATTCAAATCTGGGCGTATCGAGTATTTGTGCCAAATTTGGTCCAGTGAATGAGAATACATCCTGCATGTCAGATATTTACATTACGATTGATAGCAGTAGCAAAATGACAGTTATGAAGTAGGAAGGAAAATAATTTTATGGTTGGGGGTCACCACAACATGCGGAACTGTATTAAGGGGTCACAGCATGAGGAAGGTTGAGAACCCCTGGTATAGATGATGTGGATGAGGACATCCAGAAGAAGAGATCCCACCACCTCTCAGGTATTGGGTCCATTGTTTAACCACTCTTATATCAAGAGTTCCTTCCAATGTTCAACTGAAATAATACCATTAGACCTGGTCTTACCATCTGGAGAGAACAGACCTGTCACCTTCTCTCAGTTGTAGCCCTTGAAGAGTTCACTCATGTCACCCCTTGTCTTCTCTTCAACAGGTCCATGTCTCTCAAGATTTCCTTGAGTCTTTTGTTTCTTGTACTCCTCATGATCCATTTTACCCTTCTCTGAACCTGCTCCAACCTGAGAGGTGTCTCATACTGAATGCAGTGTCCAGATGAGGCGTGACCAGTACAGAAATATATCTAGACTTTAGTAGGCTTCAGAAGTCCACACCCGAGTCTTGAATTGTACCTACAGTTCCTAAAATCTTCTATTTCTTCCCCATTGCTTTTGCTTCTGTGAAAGTAAAGTGTGAATTTGATCTATTCCATGGCAACCCAGCCACAAAATACAAAGCTATTTCATTTGAGCTCTGACACAACATGGATGAAGGATAAACAATTATTGCACAATTGCAGAAGAAACGGTGCCATTGTTGTTTGGGAGCATGACTTGCTGAGTGGAGTTTTTTCCCCTCTTGGGATATTTATATCCTTCTTTAGATGTATGCCAGTGACCTATGTCATACGTCCCCTTAAGTTAAGCAGCCCAGGCTCAGAATGATAGACAGTCTTACAAGGCTCTTCGGTCTTTGGCAGGTCAGCATGACCAGAGATAATTTCCCCTTCAGGGGCTGCCTTGAAAAGAATCTGGCTCTCTATGATGTCCCATATTTCCGGAGATAGTTCAAAGGCAGTAAAGAAAGAGGAAGACTATATTGCAAGTGGATGAACTGAGTCAAGGAAGCCACTGTTGTTAATGACAAAGTGTCTTGGAGATCTTTCCATGGGGTCAACAAAAGTCAAGCTGGAGGGAATAAGCAGCCACAACAAAAACCTAAAAATATACTGGGACAGATATCCAGGTAGCCATACTGCACACTCTCCAACATTTCTCAAATGAAACATGGGATGTGTGTGAACATACAGAACATATGCCATCCAGTATTTATTTATTTATTATTTATTTGATGCACTTATTAACCGCCATTCTCAGCCCTTACAGGCGACTCATGGCGGTGTACAGTACACATAAAAAGACAGTTACAAAGGCCAGTATCAACAACATATAACTATACGACAAATACAAACTACATAAAAATCCGCTTCGTCTCTTAGTAGAATCATAGCCAGTCTCATCTTCCTTATACCATTCCAGTTCTCATTACCGTAATGTTGTTGCTTAGCACTTAATTAAATGCCCTCTCGAACAGCCAGGTCTTAAGGCTTTTTCGAAAGGACATGAGGGAGGGCGCCTGTCTGATGTGTGCCGGGAGAGTGTTCCACAGCCGGGGGGCCACCACCGAGAAGGCCCTCTCCCTCGTCCCCGCCAGCCGTGCCTGTGATGCAGGCGGGATCAAGAGAAGGGCCTCCCCAGACGATCTCAAGGTCCTCGTGGGCTCGTAGGCCAAGATGCGGTCAGAAAGGTATTTTGGGCCGGAACCGTTTAGGGCTTTGTAGGCCAAGACCAGCACCTTGAATTGGGTCCGGTAGCAAATCGGCAGCCAGTGGAGCTGGGACAACAAGGGCGTTGTGTGCTCCCTGCTACCCGCTCCAGTTAGTAACATGGCTGCCGCACGCTGGACCAGCTGAAGCTTCCGGGCCGTCTTCAAGGGCAGCCCCACGTAGAGAGCGTTGCTCCAGTAGTCACCATCTGCTCACCTACAGAAAACCATCTTTAATAAGCCTCAGCACTATAAGAGGGTTTTGCAAGACCAGTCGCTTTCATTGCAATAGTGTAGTAATGGTGAGGCTGTGGACCATATTTTAGTTCTTGTGGACCACTGGTGGTCCAGGGACCATAGGTTAGGAACCACTGGTTTAGAGGTACAACATATTTAACTGTCTCTAGATCAGTGGTTCTCTACGTTCCTCATGCTGTGACCCCTTAATACAATTCTACATGTTGTGGTGACCCCTGACCATAAAATTATTTTCGTTGCTACTTCATAACTGTCATTTTGCTACTGTTATGGATCATAATGTAAATATCTGATATGCAGGATGTATTTTCATTCACTGGACCAAATTTGGCACAAATACCTGATATGCCCAAATACTGGTGGGGTTGGAGGTAGGTTGATTTTGTCATTTGAGAATTGTAGTTGCTGGGATTTATAGTTCACCTGCAATCACAGAGCATTCTGAACTCCACCAGCAATGGAATTGGGCTAAACTTGGCACACAGAACTCCCATGACTAACAGAAAATACTGGAAGGGTTTGGTGGGCATTGACCTTGAGTTTTGGAGTTGTAGTTTGCCTACATCCAGAGACCATTGTGGATTCAAACAATGATGGATCTGGACTAAACTTGGCATGAATACACAATATGACCAAATGTGAACACTGGTGGAGTCTGGGGAAAATAGTCCTTGACATTTTGGGAGTTGTAGTTGCTGGAATTTATAGTTCACCTACAATCAAAGAGCATTCTGAACGCCACCAATGATAGAATTGGGCCAAACATCCCACACAGAACCCCCATGGCCAACAGAAAATACTGTGTTTTCTGATGGTCCTTTGTGACCCCTCTGACACTCCCTCGTGACCCCTCCAGGGGTCCCGACCCCCAGGTTGAGAACCACTGCTCTAGATGTTCCTCCATTTTATATTTTGTGTCCCATTAATTCAACGAAATAAAATTATTAAAAAATAATAAAACTTTAAATTTAAAAAAGTTTGAATTTCCCAATTTGAATTTAGTTTGCAGCAACTGACGTAATAGGAGGACATAGCGAAAAACTGAGAGGGGAAGAGGAAAACAGGGGTATTTTAAAAGCAACTGAAAAAGGGAGGTGAGAAAGAATCCATTGGGATCCTCCATGCCAAATTGAGAAAGTTGAGAGTCTGCCACTGGAATCAATGAGACTTAGCAAATGTGTATGACTAAAATGGAATCTGACCCAAGGATATAATTTCTCATGGACAGATTGGCAAGCGCTGATTACATAAGGATTTTGGCAATAACACAATTTTGGCAACATCACAACCCATCCACATGGAATGGAATACAATCCTTGGCTGACACAGTTTCAAACAAAGGCGGGAGGAAATGTGTTTTCCAACAAGTGAAATGTATGAAATGTTACAGTATGCACAGAACATGTTGTTGGACGGGATTATTATCTCATTAGTGTATGCAAACATGCCTCTTCCCTCTCACACGTACACCCTTGTCATGGAGAAACTTCTGGGAGGCATTTGTTGCTCTTAGCTAAGTGAAACATGGCCAATTTTATTTTTGAAATGTGCAAGGCTTTTTTTTTTACTATTTGTTTGGAAAAGGGAAATTGCTCCCCAGCTTTGGATTTTTTATTACAAATCTCAGCCTTGAGCACATTTTTACAGTTGGATTAAAATAGAGTTTATAATGGAAATGCTGATGGAGTTTTTATTACATCAGAATTATCAGGCCAAGAACTGTGGCTGACACGGTTTGGATTCAGATAACATTTCAAGAACCGCTTTCCCATTCGCTTGGTGCTATTTCCAGTGTAGTACAAAGTATCCACACAGAATCAAAGGATCATAGACAGAAGAGACCATATGAGCCATCTAGTCCAACCTCAGGAATATTCAACTAAATCCCTCTTGAAAGATGCCCATAATTAATAATAACAATATACTTAATTTCTGAGAACACAGAAATGCTGGACCACTCTCACAACCACCATGTCAGACTACACAGAGAAGCCATTGAAATCCACAAGAAGCATGTGGACAATTTCAACAGAAAGGAGGAAACCATGAAAATGAACAAAACTTGGCTACCAGTATTAAAAAAACTCTAAAATTACAACAGCAAAACAGCAGAGGGAAAACAATCAGGGACATCTAATCACCTCTGAACAAAAGATTGTTCCAGGCACTTCCAGGCTATCAAATGCTAAGGTGGTCAGTTGAAACATTCACACCTAGCTCCAGCAGACAAGAGCCCTTTGTCCCACCCTGGTCTTTCCACAGATATATAAACCCTTTTCCCTAGTTCCAACAGACCTCACTACCTCTGAGGATGCTTGCCATAGATGCAGGCAAAACGTCAGGAGAGAATGCCTCTTGAACATGGCCATATAGCCCGAAAAAAACTACAACAACCCAGTGATTCCGGCCATGAAAGCCTTCGACAATACAATATACTTAATATAATATACTTTTGCTTAAAGTGCAAAAGATAAAGAGTGAATACCGTAAAAACACAATCCAAAGCAGAAGAGAAAACTGGTGAAAGAAGACTCTCTGGAAAAAATTGAGAGCCAAATTGACAAAGAAAAAACATGGCTGTGGCTCACAAATGGAACTTTGAAAAAGGAGACAAAGGAGGGCCTGATTCTGGCAGCCCAAGAACAAGCCATTTGAACCAAGGACATCAAAGCCAGAATTGAAAAGTCGATGACAGATCCCAAATGTAGACTCTGCAAGGAAGCAGATGAAACAATAGATCCCATCCTCAGCTGCTGCAAGAAGATCGCACAGACAGACTACAAGCAGAGGCACAACACTGTTGCTCAGATGATTCATTGGAACTTGTGCCACAAATACCATCTGCCTGCGACAAAGAACTGGTGGCATCACAAGCCTGAAAAAGTTATGGAAAATGAACATGTCAAAATAATCTGGGACTTCCACATTCAGGCTGACAGAGTTTGGAGCACAAGACTCCTGACCTCATGATGGTGTTAAAAAACCAAGTATGGATTGTCGACATTGCAATCCCAGGTGACAGCAGGATTGAAGAGAAACAACTGGAAAAGCTGACATGATATGAGGATTTAAAGACCAATTTAAAGATCAAACTGCAAAGACTCTGGCACAAGTCAGCACTCTGGCACAAGTTGGCACACTGGATGCAGTGCCCAAAGACCTTGGCCTGCACTTAAACACAGTTTGCACTGACTAAATTACCATCTGCCAGCTGCGGAAGACCACCTTACTGGGATCTGCACGCATTATTCGCTGATACATCACACTGTCCTAGACACTTGGGAAGTTTCCAACGTGTGATCCAATACAACAGCCAGCAGAGTGATCTTGTCTGCTGTGGACTCATCTTGTTGTGTTTCAAATAAATAATATACTTCATTAATGTTCACCTCTATTCCTAGAGGGGACTCAGAAGGTATCACAGGGTACATACTTGGCAAATATTCAATGCCATTATACAATTGACAACAAAGACAGACAGTACACAGACAGAGGCAAGGCTTCCCTCTTTTTAATCTCTGGCATCTGGAGGCTATGCTTGACTTGGCCATAGGGCGGTGCTGATGTTTCATTTTTCCTCACCGAGGAGCCTGTTGTCTATGGATACCTTCCTGATCGAATTGCTGGCATGTTTTCAGGGGTGCCTTTTTACCTCCTCACCAAAGCAGTACCTATTTATCTACTCACATTGCCCATTTATCTACTCACATTTATCTACTCACATCTGCCCTTGTGCTATGCTACTCTGCTGCTGAGTACGCATGCCCAGTGTGGAACACATCTCACCACACTAAAACAGTGGATGTGGCTCTTAATGAGACATGCCGCATTATCACGGGGTGTCTGCGCCCTAAACCACTGGAAAAATTACACTGCTTAGCCGGTATTGCACCACCTGACATCCGTCGGGAAGTAGCAGCCAATAGTGAAAGGACCAAGGCAGAGACATCTCCAACTCATCCCCTGTTTGGGCATCAGCCAGCAAGTCAATGACTTAAATCAAGAAATAGTTTTCTAAGATCTACAGAGACACTCGCTGGAACACCTCAGCAAGTGAGAGTCCAAAAGTGGTAGGCTCAAACCCAGAGCCTCAATCAATGGCTGATACCCAATGAGAGACTCTCCCTTGGGCACACAGAAAACTGGGCGACTTGGAAGGCACTGAACAGACTGCGCTCTGGCACCACGAGATGCAGAGCCAACCTTCATAAATGGGGTTACAAAGTGGAATCCACAACATGCGAGTGTGGAGAAGAGCAAACCACTGACCACCTGCTGCAATGCACCCTGAGCCCTGCCACATGCACAATGGAGGACCTTCTTGCGGCAACACCAGAGGCACTCCAAGTGGCCAGATACTGATCAAAGGACATTTAATCAACTTCCAAGCTTGCAAACTCTGTGTCTTTTGTATGTTTGTTTGTTTGTTCTGTCAAAAATGTAATACAACTGTTCGGTTGCCTGACACGATAAATAAGTAAATAAATAAATAAATAAACATTGCTGTTTCAAATTGCAGAAGCTAGAGCTGATGGCGGGAGCTCACCCCGATCCACGACTCGAACTGCCAACCTTCTGGTTGGCAGGATTTTCTGTAGCTGGTGGTTTAACCCGCTGTGCTAGCTGTGGACATCCAACCTCCAAAAGACTTCCAAAGAAGGAGCGCCCAGCTCTCTCTGAGGCAGTCTATTCCATTGTCAAACAGCAATTTCAATCAAAAAATTATTCCTAATGTTTAGATAGATTTCTTTTATTATTTGAATCTGTTGGTTCATGTTCTAGTCTCTGAAGCAGCAGCAAACAAGCTGATTCATGATTCCATCTTTTGCATGACATTTCTCTTGATATTTAAAGATCGCTATCGCGTCATTTCTCAATTTTTTTCCTTGTCCAAGGTGAGCATGCCCAGCTCCCTCAATCATTTCTCATACATCTTGGCCTCAAGGCTTTGGATCATCTCAGCTGCCCTTCTTTGTACATATTCCAGCTTCCTGGCACCCATAAAAAATTAGAATTAGTCATGCAAGTCTGGAATTTTGTATAACCACACTGTCAATTGTTTATATTAGGATACATGGTATAAGGTAATTAGTCAAGTAAGCACAGCTCTCATTTCCAGGACACGGATTCCAGAAATACCAAACAAAGAAAAGAGGAATGTTCCTAATGTTTAATACATATCATTTTCAAAGACATATCCATGTTAGTCTGACATCAGTATGCAAAGGGATCATGTAGAACCACTGAGACTAAGCAAGAGAAAGAAGCTGATAGCAGAAGCTACCGTATCATAGACTAAGGACTTCATCACATTTGAACTTTAAAACACTTAATCAGTAAGCATCCCACATTATTTTACAACAGGATGCATATAGGATGCTGATAGGATGAATACTCCCCCCCCCCAATCACATGCATTTCTTGCTGTTCAAAGCAGTGGTTCCCAACCTGTGGTCCATGGACCACCAGTGGTCTGCAAGAACTAAAATATGGTCCTCACTATTACTACACTGTTGCAATGAGAGCAACTGGTCTTGTGAAACCCTATTACAGTGCTGAGACTTATTAAATATGGTTTTCTGTGGGTAAGCAGATGGCGACTACTGGATGGCATGTGGTCTGTATCAGAAACTAGGACTGGTCTATCCAATGCAATTTTCTGATTCAGCACCCCAAATAACCAAACCGAATCTAAGGTTGACCAAAAACTGATTCGTAACCCTTTTGGTACTAATGTTGGAGAGTGGTCCCTGGTCAAATGGTCCCTGGTCGAAGTGGTCCCTGGTTGAAGTAGTCCCTGGTCAAGTGGTTCCTGGTTGAAGTGGTCCTTGGTCAAGTGCTCCTTGGTCAAGTGGTCCTTGGTCAAGTGGTCCCTGGTCAAAGTGGTCCCTGGTCAAAGTGCCCCCTGGTCAAGGGATCCCTGGTTGAAGTGGTCCCTGGATGAAGTGGTCCCTGGTTGAAGTAGTCCCTGGTCAAGTGGTCCCTGGTTGAAGCGGTCCCTGGTCAAAGTGGTCCCTGGTCGAAGTGGTCCCTGGTCAAAGTGGTCCCTGGTCAAAGTGGTCCCTGGGCAAAGTGGTCCCCGGTTGAAGTGGTCCCTGGTTGAAGTGGTCCCTGGTCAAAGTGGTCCCTGGATGAAGTGGTCCCTGTTCAAAGTGGTCCCTGGATGAAGTGGTCCCTGGTTGAAGTAGTCCCTGGTCAAGTGGTCCCTGGTTGAAGTGGTCCCTGGTTGAAGTGGTCCCTGGTCAAGTGGTCCCTAGTCGAAGTGATCCCTGGTCAAGTGGTCCTTGGTTGAAGTGATCCCTGATCAAAGTTGTCCCTGGTCAAAAAAAGGTTGGGAACCACTAGTTTAAAGTAAAGTAAACTCATCAAGGAGCCCCTGATGACGCAATGGGTTAAAGCGCTGAGCTGCTGAGCTTGTTGACCGAAAGGTCGCAGGTTCGATTCCGGGGAGCAGCATGAGCTTTCTATGTCAGGCCTAGCTTCTGCAAACCTAGCAGTTCGAAAACATACAAATGTGAGTAGATTAATAGGTACCGCTCCGGCAGGAAGATAATGGCGCTCCATGTAGTCATGCTGGTCACATGACCTTGGAGGTGTCTATGGACAACACCGGCTCTTCGGCTTAGAAATGGAAATGAGCACCATATCCCAGACATGACTGGACTTAATGTCAGGGGACAACCTTTACCTTTACCTTTAACTCATCACACCATGGAAGCTTTGCTTCTCCCAATTTGTTGTAATTTTTTCTGCATACGTCAGCAACCCTCCTTTTTTAAAATGGTGTGAACCGGGAAATAGCGATGCTGTACAAAGGTATTCTCCTGTCAAATTATTTTGAAAACAAAAGGACTGAAGACTTCAGAGTAGTTCTTACAGAGGTCTTCTCTCGTCATGTACTTAGAGACAAATGACGACAGCTCCCTTCATGACAAATTCCAGGGCCTACAAACATGCCCCCAAAAGAGACGTCACAACACAGAGAATAGAATGCTTAATGTTTTGCCAATCACACATAAAACCAGCTATTTATATTTAAAAACACATTATGAAACATATGTCCAAATGCTCCATTTCTGACACATTTTGCACATGGTTTCCAATGGGTTGACGATGACATTTGATGACATTTGATAGGACCTGTCGAGATCCATGCGTAAACAGTCTCAGAAATGGACTATTGCTTAACATGATTGGGTCCCTAGTCTATGCCATCAGATACATGGGTAGAAGTGACACTTGCCTCACTACCTCTGAGGATGCTTGCCATAGATGCAGGCGAAACGTCAGGAGAGAATGCCTCCAGACCATGGCCATATAGCCCGAAAAAACCTACAACAACCCAATCTCTTAATCCTTCCAGAGATGTTTATTCCTTCTGGGTGAGCTCTAACAGAGCACAGTCCTATGTCAAGTCCTACAACACAACTTTAGTTTTTCCCCCTATGCACACTGGTGTCATTGCTCCTTAATTATAATAGTTAGTCATTGTATGCCTGCTGCCTTTGCAGTTCATTTCCACCTGTAACTCCACTGCCATCCCATCCTCCCCCTTCCTTCAGGAATACCTTGTTGACACGACACATGCAGTGATAATAAGACATTGATGTGGTTATCATGCTGTAGCAAACAACTGCCCAGAAATAGCGCCTAACCCCTGCATTAATTTCAAGCAACGTACAGCCATAGGTCTGACAGAAGCAGATCCCTGTCAAGTGCAATTTTTATAATGATTTTTTTGTGTGCTGTCAAAGCCTTTCATGGCTGGAATCAATGGCTTGCTGTGCGTTTTCCAGGCTGTATGGCCATGATCCATGTGCCTCATGGCCTCAAGCAGACAAGAGTTATTTCTCCCACCCTGGACCTTCCACAGATACATAAACCCCACTTACTTGCCGTATATACTTGAGTATAAGCTGACCCGAATATAAGCCAAGGGACCTAATTTTACCACAAAAAAACTGGAAAAACACATTGACTTGAGTATAGGCCGAGGGTGAGAAATGTAGCTGGTAATCGTCAGTAGAGTAAATGTTTTTGAGTATTTACACAAAACTGTAATTTAAGATAAGACTGCCCAATTCTGATTCAACCATTATTCTAACTTCCTTCAATGTAAATGTGCTTACTTATTACCTATAATGATAGAATAAAATAATAAATGTAATAACATGTAATAAAAATAATAATAGAGTAAATAATGGAAATTTAATAATAAGAGTAATAATAATAAAGTAATAAATGTAATAATAACAATAATAGAGCAAAATAATAAATTCAATAAATATAATAATACAGTAAAATAATGCAAATGTAATAATAATAGAGTAAAATAATAAATGTAATAAAAGTAGTGTTAGAGACCCTAAATTGGGTCTTCTTAGGTTGACATCATGGTAGCACGTAAGGAAGGAGACAGTCCCAAAAAAAGATAAAAAAACAAGTAACTGCCGTGTCCCCTTGGCTTTTGACCACCAATATATAAAGTAAACAAGAACATTTTTTTTTGGTCATGGAAAGTACTCTCTTTCCAGCCCCCTCCCTTGACCTTTTGATGGAAAGTACCTTCTTGTACCTGCAGACTCTGCACTTAACCACAACCTTTGAACTTAACCACAACACAACTTCCGACTTCTACATGTCACATCGTGTTTCTTAAAAACATTTTCTTCCGTGTTGCTCTTTTTCTACAGTTGTTGTTGTTGTTCAGTCATCTCCGACTCTTCGTGACCTCATGGACCAGCCCACGCCAGAGCTCCCTGTCGGCTGTCACCACCCCCAGCTCCTTCAAGGTCAGTCCAGTCACTTCAAGGATGCCATCCATCCATCTTGCCCTTGGTTGGCCCCTCTTCCTTTTGCCTTCCACTTTCCCCAGCATCATTGTCTTCTCTAGGCTTTGCTGTCTCCTCATGATGTGGCCAAAGTACTTCAACGTTGTCTCTAGTATCCTTTCCTCCAATGAGCAGTCGGGCTTTATTTCCTGGAGGATGGACTGGTTGGATCTTCTCGCAGTCCAAGGCACTCTCAGAACTTTCCTCCAACACCACAGCTCAAAAGCATTGATCTTCCTTCGCTCAGCCTTCCCTAAGGTCCAGCTCTCACATCCGTAGGTTACTACAGGGAATACCATGGCTTTGACTAGGCGGATCTTTGTTGCCAGTGTGATGTCTCTACTCTTCACTATTTTATCGAGATTGGACATTGCTCTCCTCCCAAGAAGGAAGCGTCTTCTGATTTCCTGGCCACAGTCTGCATCTGCAGTAATCTTTGCACCTAGAAATACAAAGTCTGTCACGGCCTCCACATTTTTTTCCATCTATTTTCCAGTTGTCAGTCATTCTTGTTGCCATAATCTTGGTTTTTTTTATGTTTAGCTGCAACCCAGCTTTTGTGCTTTCTTCTTTCACCTTGATTAGAAGACTCCTCAGCTCCTCCTCGCTTTCGGCCATCAGAGTGGTGTCATCTGCATATCTGAGGTTGTTAATGTTTCTTCCAGCAATTTTCACCCCAGCTTTGCATTCATCCAGCCCCGCACATCCTCGCATGATGTGTTCTGCATACAAGTTAAAAAGGTTGGGTGAGAGGATGCAGCCTTGCCGGACGCCTTTCCCAATCTTGAACCAGTCTGTTGTTACGTGGTCATACTAATAGCAGAGTAAAATAATAAATAACCTTGACTCGAGTATAAGCCAAAAGGGATTTTTTTTCAGCCTAAAAAGGGGGCTGAAAAACTAGGCTTATACTCGAGTATATATAGTAGTTTCCAACAGACCTCACAACCTCTGAGGATGCCTACCATAAATGTGGGTGAAACGTCAGGAGAGAATGCTTCTGGAACATAGCTATGCAGCCCGGAAAACTCACAGCAACCCATGAAAATATTTTGCAAGGACTCTGCATCTGATGGTATGTACGCAGTTGTTTTTTTGTCCCTGGCCTTTCCGAATCACAGGCCTCCTGCTCTGATTTTAAAGCCGTGGCTGATCTTTCTAAGGTGGCTGAACAAGCCGGCAGCTTGGCTTTCCTGGCTCCCTGAACTCCCCTGGAACAGAGAAGACTTTTTAATTAACCAATACTCCAGGCTTCTCTGCCCCTTTGGCCTTGCCTTCAAAGGCTGGCTCCCTTCACATTCGGTATGCAGATTCCACCACAAGCCTGGGCGAGGAGAAGAAAATATTCTCGACTTGCTTCTCTGGAAACGAGGAGAAGAGGAGGAAGAAGAAGAAGAAGAAGGGGGGAAAGTGGGGGAGCAATTAAGAGTGTCGCGTCCCAGAGGTGGTCTCCGAAAAAAGCCTTTTACAGTGTGCGCCGTGTCAGTAATATCGAGTGATGGGGCAGCGAATGTATTAAGACAGGCTAATCCATAGGGAAGAGGGAAAGGGGGCGAAGGGGCCGGCTGGGTTAAGAGAAAGCAGAAGAGGAAAAAACAATTCTAAATTCTAATAAGTAAATTATTCAGTCGGTGCAATTAGGGACAGAGGAGGGAACGGGAACGGTCCCGCCTTCCGGAGCATCAAGCGGAGAGAAGAAGCAGAATGTGCTGTTAATAAACTCTGATTGGAGAGGTCTGGGAGGTCAAGCCAACCAGATAAAGAAAGGAAAACGTTATTTGATGAGGAAACAAGAGAGAGGAAGAGTGTGTGCACAAGGAGGTGTGAAAAATGACCCACTTTTCAGCATATTCTTTGGAAACACCAGTTTTTGTGCTTGATTTCAAGAGTAATGGCCAAAGGATTGTACTGCTTTTCTCCCATAGAAGGTTGTCTTCTTTTCATGTCAGAAGCAACTTGAGAAACTGCAAGTTGCTTCTGGTGTGAGAGAATTGGCTGTCTGCAAGGACATTGCCCAGGGGATGCCCAGATGATTGATGTTTTATCATCCTGTGGAAGGCTTCTCTCATGTCGACGGATGAGAAGCTAGAGCTCAACAGACAGGAGCTTACCTTGCTCCCCAGATTCAAACCTATTGGTCAACCAGTCCTGCCAGCATAAGGGCTGGGCTTTGGCTTCCTCTCACATATTTATACATGGCTATCATATCTCCTCTCAGCCTTCTCTTCTTCAGGCTAAACATGCCCAGCTCCTTAAGCCACACCTCATAGGGCTTGTTCTCCAGACCCTTGATCATTTTAGTTGCCCTCCTCTGGACACATTTCTCTCTTGTCCCTGGATGAGAGGCTAGAGCTCAACAGACAGGAGCTTACCTTGCTCCCCAGACTCAAACCTATTGGTCAACCAGTCCTGCCAGCATAAGGGCTGGGCTTTGGCACAGGTGTCAAATCATCTGCAATGATAAGATCTACCAACCAAAAGGTTGCCAGTTCGAAGCCCTGGGTTGGAATGAGCTCCCAATTGTCAGCCCAGCTTACTCTTTACCTAAGCAGTTCAAAACATCTTGAACTGTAATTAGAGAAATTAGGTACCACTAAAACAAGCGTGGGAGTTATGACACCATAAAGGAAAAGATCATAGAATCATAGAATCAAAGAGTCCTGGGCCATCCAGTCCAACCCCCTGCCAAGAAGCAGGAAAATTGCATTCAAATCACCCCTGACAGATGGCCATCCAGCCTCTGTTTAAAAGCTTCCAAAGAAGGAGCCTCCACCACACTCTGGGGCAGAGAGTTCCACTGCTGAACAGCTCTCACAGTCAGGAAGTTCTTCCTCGTGTTCAGATGGAATCTCCTCTCTTGTAGTTTGAAGCCATTGTTCCCTTGTGTCCTAGTCTCCAAGGAAGCAGAAAACAAGCTTGCTTCCTCCTCCCTGTGGCTTCCTCTCACATATTTATACATGGCTATCATATCTCCTCTCAGCCTTCTCTTCTTCAGGCTAAACATGCCCAGCTCCTTAAACCGCTCCTCATAGGGCTTAATCTCCAGACCTTTGATCATTTTAGTCGCCCTCCTTTGGACACATTTCTTTCATGTCCCCGGATGAGAGGCTAGAGCTCAACAGACAGGAGTTTACCTTGCTCCCCGGATTCAAACCGTCAATCTATTGGTCAATCAGTCCTGCCAGCATAAGGCCTGGGCTTTAGCACAGTTGATAAATCCCCAGCAATGATAACATCTACAAACCAAAAGGTTGCCAGTTTGAAGCCCCGGGTTGGCGTGAGCTCCTGACTGTCAGTCCAGCTTACTTTTTACCTAAGCAGTTCAAAACATCTTGAGCTATAAGTAGAGAAATTAGATACAACTAAAACAAACATGGGAGGTATTTTATGACACCATAAAGGAAAAGATCAGAAAATGCCTGGTGACCAAAAGGAAGGAGGAAGTCCTGATGATAACATCTACCAACCAAAGGGTTGCCAGTTCATAGCCCTGGGTCAGTGTGAGCTCCCGACTGTCAGTCCAGCTTACTTTTTACCTAAGCAGTTCGAAACATCTTGAGCTGTAAGTAGAGAAATTAGGTACCACTAAAACAAGCCTGGGAGGTATTTTATGACACCATAAAGGAAAAGATCAGAAAATGCCTGGTGGCCAAAAGGAAGGAGGAAGTCCCAATGGCTCTTTTGTCATAGAGGATGGAGCAACAGCACCCCCCTGTGGCTGGATTTGAGCACAACCTCCAAGGTGGCAAAAAGCTGGATGTTGACACAACATACCTCCTTTCTGTTCTGTCTTTATCCTGTCTATCCAAAACGGCATTGAATGTTTGCCGTGTATGTGTACTGTGATCCGCCCTGAGTCCCCTTGGGGAGATAGGGTGGAATATAAATAAAGTGTTGTTGTTGTTGTTGTTGTTAACCCAGTGCACCACTGGGGGCTCCTCCCATAGGAGGCAAGAAGGGATCTTTTTCCTTCCTCTTTTTATTTTTTGTAATTCTAGGGTTTTCCTCTTCTGGACAGGCCTCTGGGATCCCAAGGGGTGACCACAGCAGGTTCCCTGGGTCGACAGGCTTCTGGACACCGGCAAGACGGCGGCAAGAACAATATTGCAGCATGGAACTATGGATCACAATCAGCTGGGTTCCATATGAAGTTTTGGGGTAAAAATGGTTATTCCAGGGGCGCAGGGGTCCATAAAGCAAAAAAAACAAGATAGCAGTTAGTCTTAGAATTAGTCTAGGAAGAAAATGGCACTGGTTTGGAAGCAATCCGTTGACCCGCGGATACAGGGGCCCAATGGGTTTCCGTATCCGTGGTTAAGACTAACGCAGTTTCAGCCTCCCCGGGACGCTGTAAGAGCATCCCAGGTGAGCCGGCAGCGATCTGTGGCTCGGGAAAGGGAACATTCATGCTAGAGAGTGTTGGAGGCAGTAAATGGATACAATGCCCTCGGTGGCGCAGTGGGTTAAACTTCTGTGCTGGCAGGACTGAAGACCGACAGGTCGCAGGTTCGAATCCGGGGAGAGGCAGATGAGCTCCCTCTATCAGCTCCAGCTCCTCATGCAGGGACATGAGAGAAGCCTCCCACAAGGATGATGAAAACATCAATTCATCCGGGCGTCCCCTGGGCAACGTCTCACACCAGAAGCGATTTGCAGTTTCTCAAGTCACTCCTGACACGACAAAAAAAAAATCACTATAGAGATGAAAAGGTTACAATTAGAAGATACTTTATTGGGGGATTTGTTACAATGTTAGGGTAAGGGGAAGAAAGCAAGGCAAAAAGTGGTTTTTAGTTGAGTCTGCTGCTGTAGTTACATTCCCACTGATGCTAGCCCAACCGGATGTCCAGGAACTGTGGAACCCCTTGCTGCAGTTAGATCAGCTTGAAGACAGGGGCCTGTGCGTTGCCCGGTATCAATGTCCCTTCTTCCCTTCTCCAAAGCTTGTTAATTAAATCATTAAATTTTTATCTTTGCTTAGCCATGGGTAAAACTGTTTGAAACATTTCATTAGGAAGAGAAGGACAGTCTTCTCTGCCAAAGGGATTCCTAAGACCATCAGAAATATATATTGTTGAAGGCTTTCATGGCCGGAATCACTGGGTTGTTGTATTTTTTTTTTTTTTGGGCTATATGGCCATGGTCTAGAGGCATTCTCTCCTGACGTTTCGCCTGCATCTATGGCAAGCATCCTCAGAGGTAGCCCGAAAAAAATACAACAACCCAGAAATATATATTTTCTGATGGTTTTTGGTGACCCCTCTAAAAACCCCTCATGACCCCCCAGGGTTCCTGACCCCCAAGTTGAAAAACACTAATGTAGACTCTCCATGATTCTTTGTGTTCATGTTTTATTTCCCAAAACAACCCAGGGAAATTCCAAGTTTGACTGGAAGAAGATAAACATTTTGGCACAAATTCAGCCCCACATTCCCACTCAGCTGCTTTTTGTCTATATAGTGGGAAAGCTGGGTGGGGGGATCTCTCCTCTCTCCCTTTGCTCCTGCATTTGAAATAATGGGAGAGGGCAAGTTTCTAAGCTGAGGAACAATCAGAACAGAAACGGCCTCTCTTTGTTCCTCTTAGATGTAATCTGATTCTGTTGCTTTGGGTTAAAACAATACATGGTGGAATTCAATCCAGTTTCCTGCAGGCAGACACCCTTTTTATAAACACAACACAGAGTTTGTTTCGACTGTGTGGGAAAAAAAGACTACTCTGGTCTCATCTGGATCCTTCCAGGGACAGAAATGGCTGGTTCTTCTCTTTTAGATTGGAACATCAAATATCTCTTTGCATTTTAATGTAGATATGCCTTCAGTGCAAAGAGCAGTTGGGATAATTTTTGGAAATGTAATCAATGAAGAGTGAGAATATAACCCTTTCCTTCCCTGATAAATAGTGTTCCTCTTCAGTGGAAAGTTCTCGTGGGCATGGTTTGCCTTTCAAAGCAATAGATCAGTGGTTCTCAACCTTGCTAATGCCGTGACCCCTTAATGCAGTTCCATATGTTGTGGTGACCCCCAACCATAATATTGTTTTTGTTGCTACTTGTTACCTGTCATTTTAGTACTTTATAAATCGTAATGTAAATATCCGATATGCATTTAGTCATTCATTGGACTAAACTGAGCACAAATACCCAATATGCCCAAATGTGAAAGCTAGTGGGGTTGGAGGAGGATTGATTTTGTCATTTGGGAGTTGTAATTGCTGGGATTTATAGTTCACTTCTAATCAAAGAACATTCTGAACTCCACCAGCGATGGATTTAAACTGAACTTGGCACACAGAACTCCCATGATTTATTTATTTTATTTGTCGTGTCAGAGCAACCAGTCCATTATATTCCCATTCCATTATAACTCCCATGATGATTAGAACCAGTCCATTATAACTCCCATGATGATTAGAAAACACTGGAAGGGTTTTGTGGCCATTGACCTTGAGATTGGGAGTTGTAGTTCACCTATATCCAGAGGAGTGCTGTGGATTCATGCAATGATGGATCTGGACCAAACTTAGCACAATGGATTTAAACCGAACTTGGCACACAGAACTCCCATGACGATTACAAAACGCTGGAAGGGTTTTGTGGGCATTGACCTTGAGATTGGGAGTTGTAGTTCACCTATATCCAGAGGAGTGCTGTGGATTCATGCAATGATGGATCTGGACCAAACTTAGCACAATGGATTTAAACTGAACTTGGCACACAGAACTCCCATGACGATTACAAAACGCTGGAAGGGTTTTGTGGGCATTGACCTTGAGATTGGGAATTGTAGTTCACTTATATCCAGAGGAGTGCTGTCGATTCATGCAATGATGGTTCTGGACCAAACTTGGCATGAATACTCAATATGCCCAAATGTGAACACTGGTAGAGTCTGGGGAAAATAGACCTTGACATTTGGGAGTTGTAGTTATTGGGATTTATAGTTCACCTACAATCAAAGAGCATTCTGAACTTGACCAACAATAGAATTGGGTCAAACTTCCCACACAGAATCCCAATGACCAACAGAAAATACTATGTTTTCTGATGGTCTTTGGTGACCCCTTTGACACCCCCTCATGACCCCCTTAGGGGTCCCGACCCCCAGGTTGAGAAACACTGCAACAGATGGTTGTCAGATTGAAATCTGGAGACGGCTCCAATCACTTTAATGACTACATGGAAGAAGGAAATTCAGTGTGCCGATGGGGGAAAAAGTGTGTGCCAAGAAGAGCAGACTTGGATCCAAAAAGGGAGCAAAGTCTTACGAACTCCCCTCTCGTCTTGCTTTTCCTCCCTTAACAGCTATTTGCCTTTTAATAAAAATATCAACAACATATCTCATCTTGGCAAAATTACTTTTCTAGAGTCCAACTTCACAGCCTCACAGCCAAACATCTTGGTAGCTTTGGGATTCTGGGAATTGTAGTGCAAAAAAAAGTACTTTTCCAAGTTGTGACTGAATGTTGTTGTTGTTGTTGTTGTTGTTCATTCGTTCAGTCGTCTCCGACTCTTCGTGACCTCATGGACCAGTCAACGCCAGAGCTCCCTGTCGGCTGTCACCACCCCCAGCTCCTTCAAGGTCAGTCCAGTCACTTCAAGGATGCCATCCATCCATCTTGCCCTTGGTCGGCCCCTCTTCCTTTTGCCTTCCACTTTCCCCAGCATCATTCCCTTCTCCAGGCTTTGCTGTCTCCTCATGATGTGGCCAAAGGACTTCAACTTTGTCTCTAGTCTCCTTCCCTCCAGTGAGCAGCCGGGCTTTCTTTCCTGGAGGATGGACTGGTTGGATCTTCTCGCAGTCCAAGGCACTCTCAGCACTTTCCTCCAACACCACAGCTCAAAAGCATAGGTACTGAATAGGTACTTTTATTCCAACATACCTTCGAGAATTGACTTTTTAAGACAAAACAAGGCTTGTATAGTGGGCTGGTTTTAATTAAATGCTACAGGAGAGTTGGACACTAAATACCATTCATTCCAAGAAAAGTGTTATACACTGAATGCACAGAATATTTATTTGTTCATCCATCATATTTATACCCCATCCTTCTCATCCTGAAGGGGACTCAGAGCAGCCTTACAATAGGCAACAATTCGATGCCATAAAACATTAACCAGATGTATATTTAAAAAACCCAGATACATTAAAACATAATATTAAAAAGCATAAAAACATTAAAACCAATTATTAGCAAGAACCACATAACCCAAAATATTAGTCAAGGAGCCACTCCAGTCATGATCGCAGATATTCCATCTTCCCTTACTGAAGTGTATTGCTATCCAAAGGCTTGGTTCCACAGCCAGTTTCTTTCTGAAGTTTAGGAGGGAGGGAGCTGATCTAATTTCTCTGGGGAGGGAGTTCCATAGCCAAGGGGCCACCACTGAGAAAGCCCTGTCCCTTGTCCCCACCAACTGCACCTGCAAAGGAGGTGGAACTGAGAGCAGAGCCTCCTCAGAAGTTCTTAACCTCTGAGATGGCTCATAGAGGGAGATATGTTCGGACAGATAAGGTGGACCAGAACCGTTTAGGGCTTTATAGGCTAAAGCCAACACTTTGAATTGTGCTCAGTAACAGACTGGCAACCATTGGCACTGGTGTAGTAGTGGGGTTGTGCGAACAGAGATGATTGCTAGAAGAGTGTAATAGATTGAAAACCATTATTGTTAGAAGGGTTTCTCTGAAAAGCATGCACTGAAACACATGCACTAAATGCACTGAATAGCGCTCACTGCTAGAAGACAGTAAAAAGGTAAAGGTTGTCCCCTGACATTAAGTCATGTCGGACTCTGGGGTGTGGTGCTCATCTCCATTTCTAAGCCGAAGAGCCAGCGTTGTCCGTAGACACCTCCAAGGTCATGTGGCCAGCATGACTGCATGGAGCCCCGTTACCTTCCCGCCGGAGCGGTACCTATTGATCTACTCACATTTACATGTTTTCGAACTGCTAGGTTGGCAGAAGCTAGGGCTGACAGCGGAAGCTCACGCCGCTCCCCGGAATCGACCTTTCGATCAACAAGGTCAGCAGCTCAGTGCTTTAACCCATTCATTCCCACAGGGAGGAGGGAGCAAGCTTGTTTTCTGCTTCCTTGGAGACTAGGATGCAATGGAACAATGGCTTCAAACTACAAGAGAGGAGATTCCATCTGAACATTAGGAAGAACTTCCTGACTGTGAGAGCCGTTCAGCAGTGGAACTCTCTGCCCCGGAGTGTGGTGGAGGCTCCTTCTTTGGAAGCTTTTAAGCAGAGGCTGGATGGCCATCTGTCAGGGGTGATTTGAATGCAATATTCCTGCTTCTTGGCAGAATGGGGTTGGACTGGATGGCCCATGAGGTCTCTTCCAACACTTTGATTCTATGATTCTATGATTCTAAGAGTGTTACAGGTTAAAGAGCATTATTTGCTAGGAAAGTGTTATGCACTAAGCCTTAGGAGCTATTTAACTCCTAAGAGTTATATAGCTCCTAAGAATGAGCCCTGAAACTGCTATTCATATGGAACGACCCAGGAAATCTGAGGGAGTTGAGAGCTGCATCAATGGGCTTTCATGGGCATAGAAAGATCTGTGGCCAAACTGTACTCCATTAGTGCACAGAATGGGGTCATCACTGAAAAGAAATGTGGCCACCTGGGAAATCCAGAAGGATCACATTCAGCCCCAGGACTTGATGTTCCCAATCCTCACACTGTGGTGTAAATGTGATACTGAGATCCTGCAACTATTTTTTTTCTATGCTGCCATCTGTGTTTGTCTTTGTATTTTCTAAACTAACCAGAGTTCTGGAAACTGCATTTCTATCTTTCTCTCTGTCTTCAAAAGAGGTTTTTCTACCATTTAGCTATAATATTTGGGTTAAGTCCCAGGAACGTATGTAATTGCTTCAGGAACTGCTGCTTCAGTGGTGAAGCATGCTGAAACATCACTTTGTCTAGGCCATTGGGTTTCTTCAGTTGGGAGCGATTTCGGAGCACCGGCGCAGAGTAGTCAGTGCATGGCAATGACACCGGCAACATGGGCAACTTAGCAAAGCAACTTGCAATGGGAATAATTATCTGATTCCTCTCCTTAGAACTACAATAATTTGATTAAGTAGGCAACCAGCTGCAGTGGCTTGTGGATTTTGAAATAGCTGTAAAATCCCATAGTTAACAGGATCAGCAACCATTCTAGCTGGGAGTTTCTGGGAGTTTTTCCCTGCAAACCCTAGGTGCAGCTATTTTCCTAAATCTCATTGCTATAAGCAACCTACTTCTCCTTGCTCTACACTAGGATCAGTTCTTTAACTATACTCTTCAAGTAGCAAAAGCAGCACTCTGCAACGCAAGTCAAGCCAGTCCAGTTATATGGAACTACAACATCCATAGTCTCTGACCATTACCTTGGGCACTTGACAGCTGGAGGCCAAAGCATGTAGATCCGTGGTTCCCAACCTGTGGGGTTCAGAATGCGCTTTGATTGTAGGTGAACTATAAATCCCAGCAACTACAACTCCCAAATGTCAAGGTCTATTTACCCCAGACTCCAACAGTGTTTGGGCATATTGAGTATCTGTGCCAAGTTTGGTCCAGATCTATCATTGTTTGAGTCCACAGTTCTCTCTGGATGTTTTAGGTGAACCACAACTCTAAAACTCAAAGTCAATGCCCACCAAACCCTTCCAGTATTTTCTGGTGGTCATGGGAGTTCTATGTGCCAAGTTTAGTTCAATTCCATCATTGATGGAGTTCAGAATGCGCTTTGATTGTAGGTGAACTATAAATCCCAGCAACTACAACTCCCAAATGTCAAGGTCTATTTGCCCCAGACTCCAACAGTGTTCACATATGGGCATATTGAGTATTTGTGCCAAGTTTGGTCCAGATCTATCATTGTTTGAGTCCACAGTTCTCTCTGGATGTTTTAGGTGAACTACAACTCCAAAACTCAAGGAGTTGAGTTCCAGTATTTTCCCTTCCACCCTTCCAGTATTTTCTGGTGGCCATGGGAGTTCTGTGTGCCAAGTTTAGTTCAAATCCATCATTGGTGGAGTTCAGAATGCTCTTTGGTTGTAGGTGAACTATAAATCCCAGCAACTACAACTCCCAAATGATGAAATCAATGCCTCTCCAACCCCACCAGTATTCATATTTGGGCTTATTGGGTATTTGTGCCAAATTTGGTCCAGTGAATGAAAATAAATCCTGTATATCAGATATTTACATTACTATTAATAGGAGTAGCAAAATTGCAGTTATGAATTAGCAACTAAAATAATTTTATGGTTGGGGGTCACCACAACATGAGGAACTGTATTAAGGGGCTATGACATTACGAAGGTTGAGAAATACTGCTCTAGAGCACCATTGCTACCAGTCAGATTGACTATACTGGGCTGGATAAACAAATGGTCTGACTCAGCTGCTCGGCTGAGGGGGAAAAGGAAAGGACCTGAGGCTGTTAGGAATTGTGAGAGTTGAAGTCCAAAACACCTAGAGGGCCAAAGTTTGCCCATGCCAACCCTACAGCCTTTGCAACTTGCCTGTTCTGTCACATGCTGGGCCTGTAACAGCTGTCTTTTCTATAGGACGTATACTTTAAGCCCAGCGGGAAGTCAGGGCACCTCAAAGAGAGGTTCTTCTAAAGTGATAGTCTTTAGAGTCTTTAATAATTCAACAAAGTCTTTATTATGGAACAAACAACAAATCTTCAATGGTTCAAACAACACTTCAAGGCTTTCTTAGTCTAGTCCTCAATGGGCTGGTACCTGACTTTGATTAACTGTACTTTCTCTGTAGCAAAACCCCCTTTTTAACCTCTCCCAGGCTGTTTACTATCTATGCCTCATCGGTGTGAGTCCTACTACCGATTCCAAATGCGTCTGGGTATTGAGTAGACCTACCAGCCGAGGCTTGTAGATATTTCAGATGGAGTTCCGTGGATCTGTAGTGCTGTCCTCCCTCAGAGAATTCTTTGAGAACTTCAGGGCTGTTTCCCCTCTGATTGCTGTGAGGCTGAGAGGCCATGAGCTCTCAGCCAGAGCCTTGGGACCTTTTCCCTGGAATTTCTGTTTCTGTTTCCCCGGATGTTCTTGAGAAAAGAAGCTTTTCTACGGGACGAGCTGGTCTACGTCCTATAGTTTAGCTTCCTTATGAGAGACTGCCCCCCAAAAATGGCTCCTTTCCCTCCCAGAGCCCTGAACAAGGGGCAGAACCAAAGCTTAATTATGATGGACAGGTGGCCTGCCCCATGACTGCAAACAAATAATAGAAAGAAAATAAAGTTGGAGCTCCTGGTACAGCCGTACCAGCACATTGCCTGTAGCCACAAATATTACCGACACTTTTCTGCTCCTTCCAATGGGCTTCCCCTCCCAGCTCTTGTTTACTCCTCCATGTCACTGGCTCATATTTGCTAGGAATAGAGAGACTCATCACTGTGCATCTCGTGCCTTCCGTCTATCTTTAAAATATGGGGTTGCTCAGTGGCTGTAATGCACAGCTTTGCATTGGCATGCTCGCGGGGACTGATAAGGACATCAAATCTCTGCTTTCTAAGCGCTGCGCTATCTCCACGCAACTCGCCAGCTTCCCTTCGCCCACCTTATATGGAACCAGCCAACTTGTGAATACCTAGGCTAAGCGGATTCCTCCCCCCGCTTCCAAATGTCATTCGCAAAGCTGACAGATATCTTAAGCTTCCCCCCCACGCCACCTCTTGTGGATGTGGATATTGCTGGTAAATTATTTATCCCATTACAGGAGTGTTTGGTGGTAGAGAAACATGTGGAGGGGAAATTTTCCATGCCTCATTTTAATTCTGCTTTTTGGAAAATATCGATATAAATGGTTCTTCCCCACCCTGTCACTTCTGAATTTGAGATAATCTCCTTCTGTCCTCCTAAAGAAGCCCATCTTTGATAGATTTTAATTTGAAATATTGATATCGCACAATGCTGTTGCTGAGATAACGGATCACCCCAACGGGCCAGCGGAATGGATTCGTATACAGGTTTATGCCTAACGAAGAAGCTGGAAAGGTTAGATCTGCAAACCTCAAGCTGGCTCACTCGCTGTTAATTACCCACACCTGCAGAGGAAACCATTTTTCTCAAAAATGAAACATTTCAGGACATTCTTTCCTTTTTATCCCCAGCTTTCTTCCTTTTCCACGGCGTAGTTAAGAGGAGTCGTGCGCGCATTTCCCAACTGTAATGCAAAACATCTTTTTCAGGCAACACGCAGAAAAAGAGGAGGTGACGGGACTGGTGTTTTCTTTCCTATTTATCATACAAGGGAGGTTGGAAATGACTTCTCAAGCTGTAGTTATTTTGGATTCGTGTACCTGATAACAATACCAGGGCTGCCTGGGTAATAAGGCAGCAGGTAAACAGCATCAACATATGTCACTGTAATATGCTGCCTCTTCTACCTGCCTGTGGCCAGAATATCGAGTCCCTGGTTGGGGATTCGCCTGACAGTTTTATTGTTTGACTTTTATAATAATGGGCTTCACAATTGGACCGGGAGGCTGTGGAGTGCCTTCGCAACACCTGGCAGCAGAAGGGAGAGGGAGGCGAAACCTGGATGGAGACGGACTGCTTGGCTTCACTTGCCAAATACTACGAGGGTTGAATAAAAAGTAATGCCTCCACCTTTGTAACAGATGGCAGTACTGGTATGTGGCAGGTACTGGCTTGTTCAGTAGACTCTCCTCTACAGTTCCATTTTGGTGGGAAGCCTTAGCAGAAAAAGTAATGCCTCCACCTTCGTAACTTCAGCCGTCTCTGTCAAAGATGTTCCTAAGACCATCAGAAATATACAAGGGTTGAATGAAAAGTAATGCCTCCACCTTCGTAACTCCTCAACAGATGGCAGTACTGGTATGCGGCAGGTACTGGCTTGTTCAGTAGACTCTCCTCTACAGTTACATTTTGGCGGGAAGCCTTAGCAGAAAAGGTAATGCCTCCACCTTCGTAACTTCTCAACAGATGGCAGTACTGGTATGCGACAGGTACTGGCTTGTTCAGTAGACTCTCCTTTACAGTTCCATTTTGGCGGGAAGCCTTAGCAGAAAAGTAATGCCTCCACCTTCGTAACTTCAGCCATCTCTGTCAAAGATCTTCCTAAAACCATCAGAAATATACAAGGGTTGAATGAAAAGTAATGCCTCCACCTTCGTAGCTCCTCAACAGATGGCAGTACTGGTATGCGGCAGGTACTGGCTTGTTCAGTAGACTCTCCTCTACAGTTCCATTTTGGTGGGAAGCCTTAGCAGAAAAAGTAATGCCCCCACCTTCGTAACTTCTCAACAGATGGCAGTACTGGTATGCAGCAAGTACCGGCTTGTTCAGTAGACTCTCCTCTACAGTTCCATTTTGGCAGGAAGCCTTAGCATTGAATGGTTGTGTTGTTAAAGTGCGAAGTATGGAACTCTGCGTACATGGTCAGTCAATGTGACTTAAGCCTTAGCAGAAAAAGTAATGCCTCCACTGGATTGTTGTAGGTTTTTTCAGGCTATATGGCCATGTTCTAGAGGCATTCTCTCCTGACGTTTCGCCTGCATCTATGGCAAGCATCCTCAGATGCAGGCGAAACGTCAGGAGAGAATGCCTCTAGAACATGGCCATATAGCCTGAAAAAACTTACAACAACCCAGTGATTCTGGCCATGAACGCCTTTAAGAATATAATGCCTCCACCTTCGTAACTCCTCAACTGATGGCAGTACTGGTATGTGGCAGGTACTGGCTTGTTCAGTAGACTCTCCTCTACAGTTCCATTTTGGCAGGGAGCCTTAGCAGAAAAAGTAATGCCTCCACCTTTGTAACTTCTCAACTGATGGCGGCAGGTACTGGCTTGTTCAGTAGTCTCTCCTCTACAGTTCCATTTTGGCAGGAAGACTTAGCCAAAAAAGTAATGCCTCCACCTTCGTAACTTCTCAACTGATGGCAGTACTGGTATGCGGCAGGTACTGGCTTGTTCAGTAGACTCTCCTCTACAGTTCCATTTTGGCAGGAAGACTTAGCAGAAAAGGTAATGCCTCCACTTTCGTAACTCCTCAACAGATGGCAGTACTGGTATGTGGCAGGTACCGGCTTGTTCAGTAGACTCTCCTCCACAGTTCCATTTTGGCGGGAAGCCTTAGCAGAAAAAGTAATGCCTCCACCTTCGTAACTCCTCAACAGATGGCAGTACTGGTATGCAGCAGGTACTAGCTTGTTCAATAGACTCTCCTCTACATTTCCATTTAGGTGGGAAGCGTTAGCAGAAAAAGTAATGCCTCCACCTTCATAACTCCTCAACAGATGGCAGTACTGGTATGTGGCAGGTACTGGCTTGTTCAGTAGACTCTCCTCTACAGTTCCATATTGGTGGAAAGCCTTAGCAGAAAAGTAATGCCTCCACTGGATTGTTGTAGGTTTTTTCGGGCTATATGGCCATGTTCTAGAGGCATTCTCTCCTGACATTTCGCCTGCATCTATGGCAAGCATCCTCAGATGCAGGCGAAATGTCAGGAGAGAATGCCTCTAGAACATGGTCATATAGCCCGAAAAAACCTACAACAACCCAGTGATTCTGGCTATGAAAGCCTTCGACAATATAATGCCTCCACCTTCGTAACTCCTCAACAGATGGCAGTATTGGTATGTGGCAAGTACTGGCTTATTCAGTAGACTTTCCTCTACAGTTCCATTTTGGCGGGAAGCCTTAGCATTGAACGATTGTGTTGTTAAAGCGCAAAGTATGAAACCCTGCGCAGACGGTCGGTCAATGCGACTTAAGCAACATGCAGTCATTAAATTCTTGACAGCAGTAGTTGTCACCTCAGCTTCTTTAGACTTACTTCCCCAACGATGCACAGTACTCACATCAACACAATAACCATAAACAGCCTGCATTCCCTGATGAATCTCTTTTGGATGACACCTTCTGCTGTCACAGCTGACCTCCAGTTATGGTGCTCGAGGGCCAGGGCTTCCCAGTTCTCTGTGTCTATGCCACAGTTTTTAAGTTTGGCTTTAAGCCCATCTTCCAATCTCTTTTCCTGTCCACCAACATTACGTTTCCCATTCTTGAGTTGAGAGTAGAGTAACTGCTTTGGGAGACAGTGATCTTTGGGCATTCAGACAAAGTGGCCAGTCCGGTGGAGTTGATGCTTGGGAGCATCACTTCAATGCTGGTGGTGTTTGCTTCTTCCAACACGCTGACATTTGTCCACCTGTCTTCCCAAGAGATTTGCAGGATTTTTCAGAGGCAACGCTGATGGAATCATCGAAGGCTTTCATGGCTGGAATCACTGGGTTGTTGTAGGTTTTTTCGGGCTATATGGCCATGTTCTAGAGGCATTCTCTCCTGAAGTTTTGCCTGCATGTATGGCAAGCGTCAGGAGAGAATGTATGCCATCGCGCCTGTGGGCTATAACTCTTAGCGAAAGAGACACTTTCCCCCAGGGAAAGACACATCTTTCCCCCAGGGGATTGCTTCTTGCCTTCCTTTAGAGAACTGGAACTCCCAAGGACGAAAACACTGTAGATAACTCAAAATAGGTTTTATTGTTCACAAAGAGTTATCGTTTAAGGCAATAAGCTGGAAGTTTCAAAGGGGGTAAAGGAAATATACATTACAGTTTCTGGTTGTCTTGGGTCCAAGGAGATTTCACAGCTGAGAAGCTTTTCCTGTTCCCTCTTTTCTCAATGGCTGTGAAAGTCAGAACAAACACAACCCCCAGTCCAATGGCCTATGTTGAAGGCACAGAGTCTTCCTTTTGATGCCAAAGGACCGGTTTGAAGGCACTTGGGTCTCCTCAATGTTGTCCAGGGCAATCTGGGCATGAAGTATGAGTCCCAAGGGTAAAAACCTTAGAATTGGTGATGAGAGGTAACTTAATTAAGGGCTTTAGAGCCAAGTCTCTTTCTCACGTCTATCTGATTGAAAGTGTGATGGTAGAATGGAAAAGGAAATACTCTGCCCTCCTCCAGGAAGAGGTGGAGCCAAGCAACTGAGCTGAGGAAGCAATATAACTGGTGCAAACAACATTGATTGACAGCAACAAATAACCAATTGATCCAACTATACATTTACAAAATAAGCAAGTATGGGCATGTTATACAGTTTAAACCCTTGCAAATTAAAGTTCTACATATAGGTGACGCCACTCACAGAATGCCTCTAGAACATGGCCATATAGCCCCAAAAAACTTACAACAACCTGCTGATGGAATCGTTCCTGGATCTGTGAGATCTCTGTAGAAACCAACATGGAATCAAAGCAATGGTCAATTTTATCCAGCTTTCTGCTTCCCAGCTTCCTTACCTTCAGGAAAAAACATTTCATTTCTGCAAAGTTTTAGTAACTGGCCTTGCTTGTCTTAAAAGGGGCTTTGAAGTAAGTTGGCATTACATTTTCCTTTGTTGGTGTTCTTTCCCAATTTATGCATTCGCTCATTTCACATTTGTGTATGTTGTGTTTAATTGTCCCATTTGTTGGAGGAAAGCGGAAACAAAGCCAATATATACAAACCATTAAAATGTAAACAATTAGAGAAACTCTCCAACAACTCTCCCCTCACCAACATTGGGACGACTTAGGGTTGTGAACATGAGAACTGGCTCTTTGAATTGTATTTGAAAATTGCAAAAGCATACTGCTCTAATCTTTCTGGAGCCAGATTCTCCAAATTATGGCTTTTTTCCACCACTATCTGACTGTCCACGATCTTAACTTAGTTTGATTTGTTGCATTTCTGAAAATAACTTCCTTTGCATGGGCAAGTCCTGCTTTTGTAACTGATTATGAAGCCATCCATGATCACTAGTGTGAAACATATTGCTCAAAAATAAATGCTTATCTCTTTTTTTATACTTATTTCTTTATGATGCTTGGGAACCGTCCATCATTTTAAAGAACCCCTTTGTTTGACAGCCAAGTGCATTAGTGCATACTTTTATGAGGACTGTGATATTTTTCCCCTTCCTTCCTGAAGTAATTATTATTTTCTCTCCTTATCCTTCCTAAGAATTATACCATGCTTACTAATGTTATTCCATAGCTCGAGCAGGTATATATTTTCATTATGCCTTTTAGGGCTCCAACCTATCTCGAGGCTGGAGCCGCATTGCTAAGCAGATGATATCAGCTAAATTGAGTTGCCCTATGCAAATAGCTTAATAATAAATATGAAAGAAATGATTGTGATTAAACAGAGTGGAACAGGGCACGCCACTGCAACCCGGAGCAGGGGGGAAAACCCCACCGCATCGGAGATTATAGCCATTTGGCAATCTAGCAGAGGCTTCAACCAAAACAGCTCCGAGTGTCAAAAGTTTGGGGGCAGCTTGTTAACATCTCTAATTATAATGTAAATCTGTACCGATCTAACGTTATTGCTTGCAACATGGTTGTTTATGAAACACTTTAAGCAGCCACAGAGGGATTGTTTCCACCTCAGACCTTCGGCGTTGCTAATGAATTGCCAAACATTCGGAGAAATGGAAATAGGGGGCATGGAGGAATGCACACTTGGCCCAAACACACCCAGAGTCTGTTTATATGGACGGTACACCATCAAAGAGATTTCTAACACGTAAGGTAGGTCCGCGATTTCCCTGAATCGGGAGCGAGGCAGAGAGACTGTTAAATAAACAATGACAACAAAGATGTTGGAACATCAGCTCTGGGAATATCTGGAACTGGCAAACCAGCCAGTTCATTTCCTAACGGTCCTTGTGGAGCCATCCACATACGTCAGTCGTAATTCTACGAGCTGGAGCATTCTTCCTTTGTATTGGACTCCTACCACAATGATGCTCAAGGAGCTCTTCACAATTTTGTTGATGTACTGTTGAAACTATGGAAATGGGATGCTCAGGGATAAGAGTCCTGATTGCTCACTAGGCTTTCCTCCACTTGATTATTGTGTACCTATATTGGAGTGCGTTTCAACCACATCAACAGCAATACTTTCTAGAACAGTTTCTCAATATTACTAATGACGCAACCCCTTAAGACAGTTTCTCATGTTGTGGTGACTCCCAACCATAACATCATTTTCGTTGCTACTTCATAACTGTCATTATGTGACTGTAATAATAATAATAATAATAATAATCCTTTATTTGTACCCCGCTACCATCTCCCGGAGGACTCGGTGCGGCTTACATGAGGCCGAGCCCAAATACATCAGTAAAAACAACAATAACAACAACAAAACGAAATCAAAACAAAGCAATAAACATTAACAAAACACCACGATGAATTAAAATCTATGGCAGGGCCAAATGTAATAGTTAAAATTAAAAAATATGCTGGGCATGACCAGGTGAGAAGGGAAGGTATTTGGAGGGGAATGGGGCATGCAAGACATCGTGGGTCTCTAGTAAAGTGCATTTGAGGACATATTGCTTGGAGTTTCCTTATTCTGGGAAGGCACACTGGAACAACCAGCTCCTCCTAAAAATTGCCAACGTTGGGGCGTGCCTGATGTTCTTAGAGAAAGAGTTCCAGGGTTGAGGGGCCACCACTGAGAAGGCCCTGTCCCTCGTCCCCACCAATCACGCTTGCGATATAGATGGGATCGCGAGCAAGGCCTCCCCAGATGATCGAAGAGATCATGTGGGTTCATAAACAAAAAAGTGGTCACGCAGGTATTGTATATATCTGATAGGCAAGATGTATTTTCATTCACAAAATTTGGCACAAATACCAGATATGCACAAATTTGAATACTGGTGGGGTTTGGGGGGGGGGGTTAATTTTGTCATTTGGGAGTTGTAGTTGCTGGGATTTATAGACAACCTACAATCAGAGAGCATTCTGAACTCCACCAACAATGGAATTGAACCAAACTTGGCACACTGAACTCCCATAACCAACAGGAAATACTGGAAGGGTTTGGGGGCATTGACCTTGAGTTTTGGAGTTGTAGTTCATCTACATCCAGAGAGCACTGTTGACTCAAGCAATGATAGATCTGGAACAAACTTGGCACCAATGTGAACACTGGTGTAGTTTGAGGGAAATAGACTTTGACATTTGGGAGTTGTAGTTGCTGGGATTTATAGATCACCTACAATCAAAGAGCATTCTGATACCCAGCAATTATAGAATTGGGCCAAACTTACCACACAGAACCATCATGCCTTGAAGGGACTCACTAACATGAGCCTCCCTCCAGCCTCACATGCTCTCCCTCACCTGCACATGCTCACCATGCTACCATGTGCTCTCCGCTTTCCAGAGACTCAGAATCAGTCCTTCCCTTGGCTGAGAGGCTGGCTGAGAGGTTAGCCAATCACAGAAGGAGGAGGGCTTTTGGTGGGAGGATTTGCTGTCTGTTTCCAAAAAGGAAGAGAAGGTCAGGTGGAAAGATCTTCAACCTTTTCTGCCAAAGGGGTTCCTAAGACCATCAGAAATATGTGTTTTCTGATTATCTTTGGTGACGCCTCTGAAACTCCCTCATGACCCCTTCTCAGGGGTCCCACCCCCCAGATTGAGAAACACTGTTCCAGAATAAGGTGGCCATTTGTGTAGTTTTACCTCTACTGGGAGGGGGCATCTCTTGGCACATCTGTTGGGTCCAATGTATTGTCGAAGGCTTTCATGGCCAGAATAACTGGGTTGTTGTAGGTCTTTTCGGGTTATATGGCCATGTTCTAGAGGCATTCTCTCCTGACGTTTTTCCTGCATCTATGGCAAGCATCCTCTGAGATAGTGAGGTCTGTTGGAACTAGGAAAATTGCTTGGTCCAAGTTTGGTTGATAGAGAAACAGCCTCAAATAGATAGAATACAAGAACCCCGGATACCCATTTTCATGTCCTCTCTGAAAGAAGCGTCTTCTAATAAGTAAAGAGCTCAAATGGCAAGATCTGGGGTAGTTAGTGACCCTACCGTGGAGCCACATTAGCCTGATCCATCCATAACTCTTGGCTGTTTTGTGGCTCACACACATGCGCAAGGCATCCAGTGTTGAACATGGATGCACAAATCATCTCACAAGTCACATTTATTTCCAGACTGTGTTCTGCCACGGGCTGTTTGCTTAGCAATGCCATCTCACATTCTCATTTTCCAATTCCACCTGACCTTTGGCAGCTCCTCTATTATGTCTTGTCAACTTATAGTGGATGAAGCCACTTGCATACTGAATTAGTGAATTATGCCTGTTAGCAATCTGGCATGACTGTAATCTTTCACCAACTGCACTGGGAAAAATAAACTAACAAATCTGGAGTTGTAGCAAAAGCAATAGATTATGGATGGATTCTGTGGGAGATTTCTACTATTGGGCAGCAGGCATCTGCTGGAGGAGCCCTCCACAAAAGAGGTCTTGAGCTCTTCAAGATCTCAGAAAACGGCCCCACTCTTGCCTAGTCAGGAAAAGACAAGATCTTCAGTGGGATGCCGTTTCCCCTCATAACTCAGGACCAGAGCTGTCACAGAGTCCCCGAGAGGCTTTGTGACATGCTTAAAGATACAGAATGGAATGACCTTGTCAACAAAGAATGCTAGGCTGCTTCAAGCTCATCCTTTGCTCCCTATCTGAAGAAAGTGAGGATCCCACCAGAAGTTGTTTCTTGCTAAGGAACTTCTATTCAGACATAACAAAGTCATGGGAGAAGAAGAGAACACTGGTGGGATGAAAGGGCTGCTGGTGATAGAAATATTGGTAGTAAACAAACTCTTCGGGGGGAAAATTGTATTAATAACTGGGTTGTTGGAGGTTTTTCCGGACTATATGGCCATGTTCTAAAGGCATTTTCTCCTGACGTTTCGCCTGCCTCTATGGCAAACATCCTCATAGGTAGTGAGGTCTGTTGGAAGTAGGAAAAATGGGTTTATATATCTGGAATGACCAGGGTGAGACAAAGGACTTTTGTCTGCTGGGGCTAGGTGTGAATGTTTCAGCTGATCACCTTGATTAGCATTCAATGACTTGGAAGTGCCTGGGGGGAATCTTTTGTTGAGAGTGATTTCATGTGCCTGTTCGTTTCCCCTCTGTTGTTTTGCTGTTGTAATTTTAGAGGTTTTTTAATACTGGTAGCCAGATTTTGTTCATTTTCATGGTTTCTTCCTTTCTGTTGAAATTGTCCACATGCTTGTGGATTTAAATGGCTTCTCTGTGTAGCCTGACATGGTGGTTGTGAGAGTGGTCCAGCACTTCTGTGTTCTCAAATGATATGCTGTGTCCAGGTTGGTTCATCAGGTGCTCTGCTATGGCTGACTTCTCTGGTTGGAGTAGTCCACAGTGCCTTTCATGTTCCTTGATGCGTGTTTGGGCAATGCTGCGTTTGGTGGTAGACTTCTTGTCAACAGCTGCATGGTACACGGTAGACTTCTTGTCCACAGCTGCATGGTACACGGTAGACTCCTGCAGAGGTGAGAGGATCCCTCTTGTCCTTTGCTGAACATAGCATTTGTTGGATTTTCTTGGTGCGTCTGTATTAATAATCTTTTTGAAAAGAAAAATGATATCATATCCTTTTGGCAAATGTGAATCTCCATGAAAATCTGGAGACCTACTTTTGAAAACCACTATTCCAGGAAAGGTGTGACCTTGTTAGAAGTCAACTCTTTGAAAAAGTGATGTTCACAAGCATTCATGTAATGGCACACAGGTAACTCAGCTGTTAAACTGATAAACCATGTCTTTGAACTGCCAGGGTCAAAGACATGCCACTGCACAAAAACATATAAATAATAAATCAATAAATCAATAAATATTTGAATAGTAGAGTTTTTAAAATATTTATTTGAAGTTGAAGTTGAAATTACAGTTGCCCAAAACATATTTTTTTGTTATTTATTTACAGTATTTATATTCTACCCTTCTCATCCTGCAGGGCAGATTACAATGTACATATACATGACAAACATTCAATGCCATAGACACACAACATATATAGACAGACGCACAGCTTCTGGCCACCAGGCTTCACGGTCGCTTCACCGTCCATTTGTGACACTGATGAAGTACTTTCCTCATTCTTTGCATACTTCCTGGAGATTTTTATGGCCTCATAAATCATTAAATTAGCCTCTCCACATAAGTGGTACCTAAATTTCCTACTTGACAGATGAAATTGTCTTTCGGGCTGCAAAGGTCGACAACAAGCTACACAATTTTGGTCGGAAGCTGACTCCAACCCAGGCTGGCTTCGAACTCATGACCTTTCGGTCAGTAGTGATCTTAATGCAATTGACTCCCATCCAGCTGCACCATAGCCCCGGCGCAGCTGGCAATAAACGGCTTGTTGATTTTATCAAAGCCAGTGTGGTGTTTCAAGTCAGAGGTGTTCCTGCTCTGGAGAACAACAGAGATTAAGATATGATGACCATGAAAGCCGAATAATATAATAATATACTTTATGTATATTCCACTCTAGCTCCCTGAGGAGGTTCAGAGCGGATTACAGAATACATATATGGCAAACAGTAGACAGCAAGCTACACAATGGTCAGAAGCTCACTCCGACCCGGGCTGGCTTTGAACTCGGTCAGTAGTGATCTTATTGCAGCTGACTCCCAGCCAGCTGCGCTACAGTCCCGGTGGTCTCCCTTGAAACCTCTTAGTTTAAAATATGCACTTAGAGACAAAAAAAAGTTTTCTTTAACAAGTAACATATCTTGTTTACTCACAAACATTTTGTATTGATTCAGCATACAGGCACATTTCTTATCAAAGTTTAGTTGGAGATAGGATGTAGTTTCTCTGTGTTGAGAACACAGGGCGTCATTCTTAATCAATAGTCCATAGTCTAAAGCAGTGGTTCTCAATCTTCCTAATGCCGCGACCCCTTAGTACAGGTCCTCATGTCATGGTGACCCCCAACCATAACGTTATTTTCGTTGCTACTTCATAACTGTAATTTTGCTATTGGGTTGTTGTAGGTTTTTCTGGACTATATGGCCATGTTCTGGAGGCAATTTTTCTCCTGACGTTTCGCCTGCATCTATGGCAAGCATCCTCAGAGGTAATGAGGTCTGTTGGAAGTAGGAAAAATGGGTTTATATATCTGTGGAATGACCAGGGTGAGACAAAGGACTTTTGTCTGCTGGAGCTAGCTGTGAATGTTTCAGCTGATCACCTTGATTAGCATTCAATGGCTTGGTAGCGCCTGGGGGGAATCTTTTGTTGAGGGTGATTTCATGTGCCTGTTTGTTTCCCCTCTGTTGTTTTTCTGCTGTAATTTTTGAGTTTTTTAATACTGGTAGCCAGATTTTGTTCATTTTCATGGCTTCTTCCTTTCTGTTGAAATTGTCCACATGCTTGTGGATTTCAATGGCTTCTCTGTGTAGTCTGACATGGTGGTTGTGAGAGTGGTCCAGCACTTCTGTGTTCTCAAATAATATGCTGTCAAGGTGATCAGCTGAAACATTCACAGCTAGCCCCAGCAAACAAAAGTCCTTTGTCTCACCCTGGTCATTCCACAGATATATAAACCCATTTTTCCTAATTCCAACAGACCTCATTACCTCTGAGGATGCTTGCCATAGATGCAGGTGAAACGTCAGGAGAAAAATTGCCTCCAGAACATGGCCATATAGCCCGGAAAAACCTACAACAACCCATGGATTGCCATGAAAGCCTTCGACAATACAATTTTGCTATTGTTATGAATTGTAATGTAAATATCTGATATGCAGGATGTATTTTCAGTCACTGGACCAAATTTGGCACAAATACCCGATACGCCCAAACTTGGTGGGGTTGGGGGTGATTGATTTTGTCATTTGGTAATGCTGGAGTTGCTGGGATTTATAGTTCACCTTAAATCAAAGAGCCTTCTGAACTCCATCAATGATGGAATTGAATCAAACATGGCACACAGAATTCCCATGATCAAGATAAAATATTGGGAAGGTCTGGTGGACATTGACCTTGAGTTTTTGGAGTTGTAGTTCACCTATATCCAAACTGTGGACTCAAGCAATGATGGATCTGGATCAAATTTGGCACAAATACTCAATATGCCCAAATGTGAACACTGGTAGAGTTTGGAGAAAATAGACCTTGCCATTTGGGAGTTGTAGTTGTTGGGATTTATAGTTCACCCACAACGAAATAGCATTCTGAACCCCACCAATGATAGAATTGGGCTAAGCTTCCCACACAGAACCCCCATGACCAACAGAAAATACTATGTTTTCTGATGGTATTTGGCGACCCCTCTGACACCACCTCGCGACCCCCAGGTTGAGAAACACAGATCTAAAGTCTTTAAGTATGCATCTTATGAAAGTCCAAACTATATAACCTTAATGTATTGTCGAAGGCTTTCATGGCCGGAATCACTCAGTTCTTGTGGGTTTTTCGGGCTATATGGCCATGTTCTAGAGGCATTTCTCCTAGGAGAAATGCCTCTAGAACATGGCCATATAGCCCGAAAAAACCCACAAGAACTGAGTATATAACCTTACTCACTACTTCCCAAAGCAAACATACAGTAAACTGTTCCTGCATAAGTCCAAATGACAACTGCTTCCATTGATGTCCAAAAGCATACTGATAACAAAATGGAGTCTTGAGTCTGAACATGCTCAGTACAATCACATGTCTGTAGACAAACTTGGAAGGTTGCTATTTCCAACAGTTTCTGTTGTTAGTCCGAATTAAGTATACAGTCACTGAACTCACTGGAATTTTCCTATGGGTTGACCATACCACCCCTTCCCCCAACATTTCATAGATGAAAATCATCACATATATGACCAAACAAGGCAAGAAAACAAAAGTTATTTGTCCTTGACTGAGTATTCCTCCCCATCTTTCATAGCCAACATATTCATTGAATTGAGTGTAAGCCATTTTTGTATTATGGAAGTGGGAGAAAAGAGGAACTGGGATATTTCAAAAGCAGCTGAATACATGGGATGGCATAGTAAACATGACTTTTAAGGCATAACTAACATGCCACTCGATTATTGATTCAACTAGGAGCCGCAGTGGCACAAAAGGTTAAACCCTTGTGCTGGCTGAACTGCTGACCTGAAGGTTGGAGGTTCAAATCCGCAAGATGGGGTGAGCTCCTATTTGTCAGCTCCAGCTTCCCATGTGGGGACATGAGAGAAGCCCCCCACAGGATGGTAAAACATCTGGGTATCGCCGGAGAATTGTCCCTGCAGACGGCCAATTATCTCACACCAGAAGCGACTTGCAGTTTCTCAAGTTGCTTCTGACACAATCAAAAAATGATTCAACTGATCTTCTCTAGTTATATGTAATTAATAGAAATTCCCGCCCATAAACTCATTGCTCCTGACATTTCTTAGTGTTTTCCAACTCTACTATTTATTGGAATCCGTCTCTGGCTATGCCCCTGTGAGTATGTTGGGTGGCTTGGTAGAACTCCATAAGTTGTGGGTCCTAACCTTACTTTTGGACATGCCTTCTCAATCTGATTGCTGGCTTGTGTGAGACTTACATCGGGTTTGTTTCCTTGGACTCTGTTTAATTGCTTGCAGACTTGGTGCAGACTTAGCTCCAGCCTCTCTGAGATCTAGGCATTGACAATACGTGCATTATCATGACTGATTTGGACTGGTTGTCTTTTTAGATTCACCACATTTGCCTATTGAAATAGTTCCCTTCAATCATACAAGGAAAATGTTTAGTACAATGTGATTCAGCTGCTGCTATGTCATAAAGGCTGACCTACCATCCCTTCCTGACAACAAACTGCAACATAGCCAGTCAACATGGCATATTTCCTCCTTTCAGAAAACTGTTCCCTGGGTACCAAGCATTTTTCATTGTTTGTTTTGCAGTTGATCCTTGGCCTAGTAAGCTATGATCAACAGTGAAATAAACCAAAACCTCAAGCTCTGAAGTATGTGGATGCTACTGAAAGCCATGGTGGACCCGGAAAGTTAAACATGAAACGACCCAAACTGTGAAAGTCTCCTTCGAGCAAAATAACATAACACAACATAACATAAAATCTACCTCGGTGTTATTCCACATTATTTAAAAGTCTTTATTGTCTGAAATGTGTTTTTCCCCTTGTGAAAATCATGTTGAGATGGACATAGTCAAATATTCCTTCTTACTTACCTGCAGAGGAAAAGGCAGAGGAATGAGAGACCAAATTGCCAATGTCCGCTGGATAATGGAGGAAGGCATAACAACAACATAAAACAATACAACTCAAAGCAAATCAAAAACATAAAGCAATATCAACAAAACATTACATCATAAACACAGTAAAACCAAGGCTGGGCCAAATAGTGGGTACAGATTAAAAAGTGCTGGGTGTGATAGGCGGCATATTGGATTTCAGGGCATATGCAATGTGCAGAGGATCTTAAAACTCTAATAAAGTGCTTCTGGGACATAGTGCTGAAGTTTCCTATTCCGGGAAGGCACATCGGAACAGCCAGGTCTTCAAGCTCTTCCTAAAGCCTGCCAACGTGGGTGCTAATCTGATGTCTTTGGGGAGGGTGTTCCAAAGTTGGGGGGCAACCACAGAAAAGGCCCTGTCCCTCGTCCCCACCAACCACGCTTGCGACTCCTTTGAAGGAGATGGGGTGGCCATGGCCGACAGAGCTCTGGCGTGGACTGGTCCAGAAGATCACAAAGAGTCGGAAGCGGCTGAACGAAAAAACAACATGTTATGTATGTTTCCTCTTTTCAGAAAGCTGTTCCCTGGGTACCAAGCATTTTTCATTGTTTTGTAGTTGATCCTTGGCCTAGCGAACTATGTTTGACAACGAAATAAACTAAAACCTAAAGCTCTGAAGTATGTGGATGCTACTGAAAGCCATGGTGGACCTAGAAAGTTAAACATGAAATAACCCAAACTGTGAAAGTCTCCTTCAAGCAAAATAACATAACATAAAATCTAAAAGTCATAGGGAGGATGGAGCAAGCTTGTTTTCTGCTTCCTTGGAGACTAGGACACAGAACAATGGCTTCAAACTACAAGAAAGGAGATTCCATGTGAACATGAGGAAGAACTTCCTGACTGTGAGAGCTGTTCAGCAGTGGAACTCTCTGCCCCGGAGTGTGCTGGAGGCTCCTCCTTTGGAGGCTTTTAAACAGAGGCTGGATAGTCATCTGTCGGGGGGCTTTGAATGCAATTTTCCTGCTTCTTGGCAGAATGGGCTTGGACTGGATGGCTCATGAGGTCTCTTCCAACTCTAGGAATCTATCTACTTCGGTGTTGTTCCGCATTACTTAGAAGTCTTAATTGTCTGAAATGTGGTTTTCCTCTTGTGAAAATCATGTTGAGGTGGATATACTGAAATATTCCTTCTTACCTTACTGAGGTGATCCCTCGTAGTCCAAGGATGATGGTCCTCCAAGGTCAGTGTTCTGTCACTGGGTCCGTAGGTGACTGTGGAGCTCTATTCTTGATCTGCATCTTCTCCCACAGTGAGGTCATTGGTTTCCAGGTGGAAGGTGGCCCTGGTTGGGGTTGGCTTGACGCGCCTTCCTCTTGGCATGTTTCTCTTTCGTCCTCCATTTGTGCCTCTTCAAACTCCATAGCACTGCTGGTCACAGCTGACCCCTAGCTGGAGCGCTCAAGGGCCTGGGTTTCCCAGTTCTCAGTGTCTATGCCAGAGTTTTTAAGGATGGCGTTGAGCCCATCTTTAAATCTCTTTTCCTGTCCACCAACATTCCGTTTTACACTCTTGAATTTGGAGTAAACCAACTGCTTTGGGAGACAGTGGTCGGGCATCCGGACAACATGGCCGGTCCAGCGGAGTTGATGGCGGAGGACCATTGTTTCAATCCTGGTGGTCTTTGCTTCTTCCAGCACACTGACCTTTGTCTGCTTATCTTCCCAAGAGATTTGCAGGATTTTCTGGAGGCAGCGCTGATGGAATCGTTCCAGGAGTTGCTGTTTCCTGGGTACCAAGCATTTTTCATTGTTTGTTTTGCAGTTGATCCTTGGCCTAGTAGTGAGCTATGATCGAAAATGAAATAAACCAAAACCTCAAGCTCTGCAGTATGTGGATGCTACTGAAAGCCATGATGGACCTGAAAAGTTAAACATGAAATGACCCAAACTGTGAAAGTCTCCTTTGAGCAAAATAACATAACATAAAATCTAAAAGTCATAGGGAGGATGGAGCAAGCTTGTTTTCTGCTTCCCTGGAGACTAGGATGTGGAACTAAAAGAAAGGAGATTCCACCTGAACACGAGGAAGAACTTCTTGACTGTGAGAGCTGTTCAGCAGTGGAACTCTTTGCCCCGGAGTGTGGTGAAGGCTCCTTCTTTGGAGGCTTTTAAACAGAGGTTGGATGGCCATCTGTTGGGGGCGCTTTGAATGCAATTTTCCTGCTTCTTGGAAGAATGGGATTGGACTGGATGGCCTATGAGGTCTCTTCCAACTCTGGGATTATATCTACTTCGGTGTTATTCTGCATTATTTAGAAGTCTTTATTGTCTGAAATATTTTTCCTCTTGTGAAAATCATGTTGAGGTGGACATACTCAAATATTCCTTCTTACCTTACTTAGGTGATCCCTCGTATTCCGAGGATGATGGTCCTCCAAGGTCGGTGTTCTGTCAGTGGGTCCACAGGTGACTGTGGAGCCCTATTCTTGATCTGCATCTTCTCCCACAGTGACGGCATCGCTTTCCAGGTGGAAGGCGGTCCCGGTGGGGTTGGCTTGACGTGCCTTCCTCTTGGCACGTTTCTCTCTTTCGCCCTACATTCGTGCCTCTTCAAATTCTACAGCACTACTGGTCACAGCTGACCTCCAACTGGAACACTCAAGGGCCAGGGCTTCCCAGTTCTCAGTGTCTATGCCACAGTTTTTAAGGTTGGCTCTGAGCCCATCTTTCAATCTCTTTTCCTGTCCACCAACATTCCATTTTCCGTTCTTGAGTTCGGAATAGAGCAACTGCTTTGGGAGACGGTGGTCGGGCATTCTTCTCACCTACCTGCACACTGATGGTGGCATTAGATACTGTACTTGCATGGACACTGGCATATTTATGGATATTTAATGCATCCTGTTCCTTGGATGGATGTTTGTAGTGAGCGGGGGACCAAACAGCCCATGTCCTGCAGGTGTATTAGGCAGAATACTTTCTCCTTATTTGAGATTCACTCAGAGATTAGAGCCACCGTCTCCAGAGACACTCTCAGCCGAGAAATGGAAATGAATTATAAACATACAAATAACTGGGTCCTGCTTCCCATTGGCAGGCACTGGCTTGTATTTATTATCTGGTTACTGCTTCTAATTTAAGGCTTTTAAAACATTTAGGAGGGACCCTCTGAAATATTAAAATGCCTTTTACAGAAATCAATTTGGGAGAGGAGCCATTCTCCGGTCTCCTATCTGCAGCCTATATGGAGATGGGGCTCTCGGTGGCTGACCGTGCCCCCTTCTTCCATTCATCAGCCAATTGAATGAAGATGAAAAAAAGTGTTGCCACCTCAACTAGGGCAGGTGTTAAAAAGCAGTGGGATAAATCAGCATCTTTCCATCACCTTCCTTCTCTACTCCACTTTATTGCTGGGAAGGCCTCTGCAGCCATAAAAGGGAATATAATGTCACTGAAATGAAAGGCACTGCAAGACATGATCGGAAAATCATCACAGTCGTTCAAGCATGTCACAAACGTACCTCATATAGGACTTAGACAAGCAGCAGCAGATGTTTTGGATGGAAGGACCATGAGATGAGATGTTGGGGTTCCCTCCATTTCTGCCATTTGAGAAAAGAAACAGTGCTGTGTCCATCCTTTTGGGGAAACCAGCAAGAGTACATTAGAGAATCGAACTCTGCAATGTATCAAGAGACTTAAGATAAACATCTTGATTTATTTGGTTGCTGTGAGTTTTCTGGGCTGTATGGCCATGTTCCAGAAGCATTCTCTCCTGACATTTTGCCCGCATCTATGGCAGGCATCCTCAGAGGTTGTGAGGTCTATTGAAACTAGGCAAATGAGGTTTATATATCTGTGGAATGTCCAGGAAACACCAGAAGCGACTTGCAGTTTCTCAAGTCGCTCCTGACACAACAAAAAAAAAATCCAGGATGGGAGAAAGAGCTGTTGTCTGTTCGAGGCAAGTGTGAATGTTGCAATTAATCACCTTGATTAGCATTGAAAAGCCTTGCAGTTTCAAGGTCTGGCTGCTTCCTGTCTGGGGGAATCTGTGCTGTCACTCGCTGGGCCTGTGAAAGAGTCTGTAAACAGGACGTGTTTTCTGAATGCCCAACGGGACGCCAGGGGTGCCTCGGCTGAGAGACCTTTCGGATTTCCCCACATAAAGTTCTTTTAAAGACTTGGAAAGTTCAACAAAGTTTTTATTGTTGCTTAAATCTTCAATAAATCAAACAAATACTTCAAGGCTTTGAATCAACTGGTGACTTGTTTAAATCTCGTCCACAAGGGACAGGCAACGTTCTTCATAAACTGTTTCTTCCTTCTACAAGGGAAATCCTTGACCCCTCCCTGGGCAATCTGGCTTAAGCTCTGCTGGCGTGGGTCCCTACACCCGGTCCAAATTGCTTTATGGCTGCTACGAGTGGTCCTTACCAAACAGAATCCTTTAGTAGATTTCCAAGAGGAAAGAAGGCTTTCAATTCCCAGCGAAGGCTGGCTGTAAAACCGTGGAGCTGTATTTCTCCAGCAAAGAGCTGGCTGTAGAGTTGTGGAACTAAATCCCCCAACAAAGGCTATGCTGTCGTTCTCTGTAGAGCTGTGGGATTGGATCCCCCCAGCAAAGCTGTAAAAGACAAAGCTTTCTACAGCTGGAACTGATTCACGTCCTGTACGAAAGGCTTCTCTGTTTGAACTGAACCAGAGGTCCCCCTTTCCCCCTCCTTAACCCAGAAAAAGGGGCAGAACTAAAGAACATATTGATAATCGATGGGTCATTGGCCCTATGCTTGAAAACCAAGGGAAGCCACCTTATTGCAAAATGCATGGAACTTTGGAATACATGCAAACACTCAATAGAAAGGAAAAGAAGTTGGAGCTCCTGGTACAGCCGTACCAGAACAGAATCCTTTGTTGGGAGGTGATTAGTTGGCCCTGATTGTTTCCTCCCATGTTTTTGAGTGTTGTTCTTTATTTAATGCAACAACATTCACACCTGCCCCAAACAGACAAAAGAGTTCTTTCTCCCACCCTGGACATCATTCCACAGATATATAAAACCCCACTTGCCTAGTTTCCAACAGACCTCACAACCTCTAAGGATGCCTGCCATAGATCGGATGAAACATCAGGAGAGAATGCTTCTGGAACATGGCCATACTCACAGCAACCCAGTGATTCCGGCCATGAAAGCCTTCGATGATACATTCTTGATTTATTTATTTACTAGCCATCTCCTGCCATGTGTTGCTATGCTCCAGTCTGTGTATATGTGTTTTGTGTGCATATATGTGTGTGTACATTTGTGTATATGTGTATATGTGTGTTTGCATATATGTTTGTATGTGTGTGTGGTTTTGCACATGCATTGTAATGTAATTTTTGGGGGGGTTTTTTGGTTTTTAAAGTCCCTTCTGTTGTGTTGTTCAGTTTTTTATGAGCGATGGTCACTTATTGGCCTGATAGGTGCATTGTGTCCAAATTTGGTGTCAATTCATCCAGTGGTTTTTGAGTTATGTTAATCCCCAAATGAACATTACATTTTTTATTTATATAGATTGCGTCAGAAGCAAATTGAGGGTACAGATTAAATGTATTTTTAAAAACACAAACAAAGTTAAACTAAACATTAAACATTATACTAAGTCTCCTTTGACCAGAAGCTGGCCACTAAGAGTGCCACTAGGTGTTGCTGTGAGAAGGTCCTCCATTGTGCATGTGGCAGGGCTCAGGTTGCATTGCAGTAGGTGGTCTGTAGTTTGCTCTTCTCCACACTCGCTTGCCGTGGACTCCACTTTGTGGCCCCATTTCTTAAGGTTGGCTCTGCACCCCGTGGTGCCAGAGCGCAGTCTGTTCAGCGCCTTCCAAGTCTTCTGTGCACCCAGCAGGAAGTCTCTCATTTGGTATCAGCCATGGATTGAGGTTCCAGGTTTTAGCCTGCCACTTTTGGGCTCTTGCTTGCTGAGGTGTTCTTGCAAGTATCTCTGTAGATCTTAGGAAGCTGTTTCTCAATTTAAGGTGTTGGCTGGCTGGCTGATACCCAAACAGAGGAGGTGTCAATGCCTTGGTCCTTTCGTTATTGGCTGTCTCTCATTCAGTATCAGCCATGGATTGAGGTTCCAGGTTTTAGCCTGCCACTTTTGGGCTCTTGCTTACTGAGGTGTTCTTGCAAGTATCTCTGTAGATCTTAGGAAGCTGTTTCTCAATTTAAGGTGTTGGCTGGCTGGCTGATACCCAAACAGAGGAGGTGTCAATGCCTTGGTCCTTTCATTATTGGCTGTCTCTCATTTGGTATCAGCCATGGTTTGAGGTTCCAGGTTTTAGCCTGCCACTTTTGGGCTCTTGCTTGCTGATGTGTTCCTGCGAATATCTCTGTAGACCTTAGGAAGCTGTTTCTTGATTTAAGGTGTTGGCTTGCTGGCTGATACCCAAACGGAGGAGGTGTCAATGCCTTGGTCCTTTCATTATTGGCTGTCTCTCATTCAGTATCAGCCATGGATTGAGGTTCCAGGTTTTAGCCTGCCACTTTTGGGCTCTTGCTTGCTGAGGTGTTCTTGCAAGTATCTCTGTAGATCTTAGGAAGCTGTTTCTCAATTTAAGGTGTTGGCTGGCTGGCTGATACCCAAACAGAGGAGGTGTCAATGCCTTGGTCCTTTCATTATTGGCTGTCTCTCATTCGGTATCAGCCATGAATTGAGGTCCCAGGTTTTAGCCTGCCACTTTTGGGCTCTTGCTTGCTGAGGTATTTTTGCAAGTATCTCTGTAGATCTTAGAAAACTATCTCTTGATTTAAGGTGTTGGCTGGCTGGCTGATACCCAAACAGAGGAGGTGTCAATGCCTTGGTCCTTTCATTATTGGCTGCCTCTCATTCGGTATCAGCCATGGATTAAGGTTCCAGGTTTTAGCCTGCCACGTTTGGGCTCTTGCTTGCTGAGGTGTTCCTGTGAATATCTCTGTAGATCTTAGGAAGCTGTTTCTTGATTTAAGGTGTTGGCTTGCTGGCTGATATCCGAACAGAGGACATCTTGATACTAGTTTTGCAAAAATGGGCATGGGAATAGAGATTCTCAAAGTTCTCCTATGTTGCAGTTTTGCGCGTAAATAAGTAGGCAACCATTCGAAACATTTCAGTATTTTTTCCTTCTTTGTTTCCTATCACAAATACTTCTAGTTTTAACAAGAATAATCCACAGAATTAAGTGTATTTACACCCCCCAAAATCAATTTGCTTAAGGGTGCTTAACTGTGTGTTAATTCACTGTGGCCGGGGAATTCAGGAGGAAGAGGAGGGGTAATAAATGCAAGGACTGAATGGAGTAGATTGCTACTTACCATAATTACGTTGGCGTGATGGTGATAGTGATAGATTGCGATGATAGCCTTCATTAGCAAGGCTTTAATTAAGAAAGGAGAATGGTTTTTAAAGGCAAGATTTGAATAGGTCTGAAATTCCAAAAATCAAATTCAGCAATGTTTACCAAATCAACCCTTCAGACCATAAGATGCTTCTGCCCTTCCCAATTCATCTGATACCACTGGAATAGTGCAATAGTGAAACAGATACACCAAAGTGAAAGAGCTGGAAAGAGCCAAACGACACTAACTGGCAAATTGAATTCTTCTGTCTCTTTTCTGCAGCTTCCACAGTGCAAGGAGGAAACGTTGCCTAATCTGAATGTAAATACGGATTTCTCTTGACCTCCATATCAGCTGTGACTTCTCATTCTCTTACACAAGAGCTCAGAGTGCCAATATTTATCCAGAATGGAAGAAAGCGGATGCACTCTTGCACATTATATCAAGTCTCTTTAGTCTCTCAGCCTTCAACATTTAAGGTCCGTTTCCTGGCTGCGCTGTACATTCCCAATGAAAACAACAACAGGTACAACTATGTGCAACACTTTGACGCACATTGCCAGCACACTGGCAAGACTGGAAAGTATGAGGGTTGAATGAAAAGTAATGCCTCCATCTTCGTAACTCCTCAACAGAAAGCAGTACTGGTATGCGGCAGGTACTGGCTTATTCAGTAGACTCTCCTCTACAGTGCCATTTTGGCAGGAAGCCTTAGCATTGAATGGTTGTGTTGTTAAAGTGTGAAGTATGGAACTCTGCATAGATGGTCAGTCAATGCGACTTAAGCAACGTGCTGTCACTGAATTCTTGACAGCAGAAGGTGTCACCCCAAAGGCGATTCATCAGATAATGCAAGCTGTTTATGGTGATTGTGATGATGTGAGTACCGTGCAAGTAAGTTGTGTGACAAACAAAGAGTTGGACGTCCCGTGACAGCAACCACCAAGTTTCACAAGCAAAAGGTTGACAGATTGATTCAGGACTATCGTATCACTCAGCGAGAAATTTCAAGCATAATCAGCATTAGGTTCTTGTGGGGGAGGAGGAGACCATGAAAATGAACAAAATCTGGCTACCAGAATTAAAAAACTCTAAAATTACAACAGCAAAATAGCAGAGAGGAAACAACCAGGCACATCTTAACACTTCTCAACAAAAGATTCCCCCAGGCTCAGCCAGGCCTTCAAATGCTAATGAAGGTGGTCAATTGAAACATTCACACCTAGCTCCAGCAGAGAAGAGCTCTTTGCCCCACCCCAGTCATTCCATAGATATATAAACCCATTTTCCTAACTCCAACAGACCTCTCTACCTCTGAGGATGCTTGCCATAGATGCAGGCGAAATTTCAGGAAAAAATGCCTCTAGAACATGGCAATATAGCCCGAAAAAACCCACAAGAACCTAGTGATTCCAGCCATGAAAGCCTTCGACAATACATAATCAGCATTTCACAAGAACATGTGGATCACATTATTGCTTTGCTTGGCTATCGGAAGATCTGTGCATGATGGGTTGCGGAAACAGAGTATCAGCTTCTTCTGTGACAGCTTCAGAAAAGTTGTTCATTGTTGGCAGAAATGTATCCAATTGTCTGGTGATTATGTGGAAAAGTGAATAGTGTTAGTTAAAGAGCATATTCTAAGGATTATTTTTGCATTTGACTTATTAAAATATTCCCATCCAAACCCATGTAACAAAGGTAGAGGCATTACTTTTCATTCAACCGTCCTCTGGATCTTGAGGATTTCATTTCCAATACTCCCCCCATTGCCCATGTTGTCTAAGGCTGTTGGCATTTGGGGCCCAGCAACATTTGGAGGGCAAGGCTGAGAGAGACAGTCAGGCTGTCCTCAGTAACTGCGCTTGAACAGCAAGGGAAAGCAATGTAATTTCCATTGGACTTCCATCACAATCATGATCCGCAGCCTCGAAACTTGGTTCTTTTTGTTGGAGCATGTAAAGATCAGTTGGTGAGTGTGTTAACTGAAAAATGCAAGGCACGAAGCTAATTGGTTGGGCCACACCCAGAATCTAGCTGAGCCTGGGAGTTTTGGCAACAGCTACATGCTCCAGTTTTTTTTCCTGTACAGAAGCCAGCAATAGTCAGTTAATATTTTTGCTCCTTGGCTGCTGGAAGGAAATCTCTCATATGGACATCTAAAGGCCATTTGAATCTCTCAAAGGACATTTTTCATTCTGCCACACTCTTCACTACAACTCCAATTGATGAGGAGATATTGGAAAAATAGATATTTATTTATGTATAAATTGTATGTACTTTACAAGCACTGAAATGTATAGCAAAATCAAGTTCTCTCTGTATTAAAGAGCATGCTGAAGGAGAGCTGCTGTCCAGGCACAGCAAGGGGGGGGGGGTGAAAAGGGGGGCATGTTATCTATACATTCCAGGAGAGAGATAAGCCTGTTCTAGTAGCAACAGACTGGTACAACTAGGCTCTAAATAAGGAGCCCTCCTCTCCCTCCTGACAGGTCAGTTAGGCCCCTTGATTGATGAATGTAAGCTGTATACTTGCTCTTTAGAAGGACACAGAGACATGCCTTTTGCATGTTGGAAAATAGAACTTGATATTTCTGTTATGCTAAGGAGACGTAGTGAATGAGGTCAACGTATGTAGAAGCATGTTCTTTGTTTGCCTGAAGTTGAAGAGGTATAAAGGCACAGTCAACGCCTCTATCGGGGCTCTGGATGCTTTTGGACATAGTCCACTCCAGGGTCCCAGCTGGAAATAAAATCTGTGCTTTTGGGACCTCTGGACCTTTCTTTGTCTCTTTTCCTGAAACCTTCCCCCTGCCATTTCACTATTAGCCCCAGCGTGAGTGAGGATGGTCCTAGCACCCCCAAAAATGGGAAGAGGAGTACAATATGTCTGGATGGCAACAGCTTGCCTACCTTTGTCTGCCTAGGACATGGAAATACAATAGGGAACAACTATCCAGATTGATTCCCAAACTGGATAGTTGTTGGTATTCTATTAGTGACTTCCACATGTGCAGAAGACTATTCTCTTGCCCATGCCAAAGAATCTCCCATGCTCAGGAACTCCTAAGCCCTGGGAAGATCTGCTTTGGCTCCTTCTTTGCAGAAGGAAGGAAAGGAATCATGTCACGCCATGGCAATCCAGCTGCTCTGGGTTCCTGGGGAAAGGAAGAGGTTGGTGTGCTTCTTTAGAGAGCACATCCTCAATTTTTGACTACTGCTAGAGTTGAAACCCTCTCCATGATCTGAATCACTTCCTCCCATCGTTCCCCACCAGGATGAAATGAGTGACAGCTGTGGATGGGGTGGAATGATGCTGAAATGACAACGAAGAGCAAATGTGTAGGGACTTGGCCCAGTAACCTGGGTCTTTTAGTATTCTTCCTGCATTTAAGGACCCCTGAAAGCCATCGTGGTTTGAGTGCCAGACTAGAACATTTTACTGTCATGGACAAGGACACTCGGAGAAGAGACATTCAAGTCCCTGCTCAGCTGTGGAAATAATCTGAATGACTTTTGGGCAAGACACACTATCCCAGCCTTAGAGGAAGCCAAAGGAAACCCCCTTGCCAAGAAAATCTCATGAAAAGTTTGTCTTAAGGTCATCATAAGAGAAATTACTTCATGTTCTACCACCACTGGAGTCCCTGGTGGTGCAGCGGGTTAAACCGCTGAGCTGCTGAACTTGCTGACTGAAACGTTGGCGGTTCAAATATGGAGAGTGCAGTGAGCTAACACTGTTAGGCCCAGCTTCTGCCAAGTTAGCAGTTCAAAAACATGCAAATGTGAGTAGATCAATAGGTACCGCTCTGGCGGGAAGGTAACGGCACTCCATGCAGTCATGCTGGCCACATGACCTTGGAGGTGTCTATGGACAAAGCTGGCTCTTCGGCTTGGAAATGGAGATGAGCACCACACCCCAGAGTCAGACACAACCGGGCTTAATGTCAGGGGAAAATCTTTACCTTTACCCTATACCACCACTACAACAGACAACTCCGCATGTGTATGCTTGTCCCCTATGCTCTGCCTCATGTACAGAGGAAGAATTGTTGGAGGCTGCAGACAGTGCCATTGCTGTTGCCCGTTTTTGGTCAAAAGATATTTAGCTGCCTGCGCTCCTTCTATTTTCATCAGTTTTATACTAATTTATGCAATGCTTTTGATATGAAATAAACAAAAACAACAACTGAACTCCATGTAAACATGTAATTCCAAGCCCATTCCAAACTCCTGCACTGTAACCTACTAGGAGGCTCTACAACTGTATTTTGATTCTGTAGCTCACTTGTCGATGGATGTCCAGAATCAGCAGCATCCACCGCGGTCCTTTTTATCCTGAGCATCAACCGAGCCAGTATAGACTTTGTTTTGGTTTGCTTCTCCATAATGCTAATGGTTAGGTGCTCTTGGTTCCACTCCTCAGCTGAGACCTCTCTGGCTTGGTTGGACCTGCTGGTAGTTACACTACCTCCAGCACAGCTCTCAGCGTCCTTGGAGTAGTTAAGCCCCCCACCACGACAAAGTGGCAGTCGTAGAAGAAAAATATGCCTTGGCAGAATATGTCAAGGAAAGCCAAGAACCTGCTTTAACTGAAGTCAATTATCGGAAACTTCTCAAAGCACAGCAGACGAAGAGTCAGTACAAGAGAACTTCACTCCAAACCAGAGCTGACAGCTGGCACACCAAAGCATTGCATGGGCAGTTCCTTGACAAAATTGAAGGAAAAGTTGACAAGGAGAAGACCTGGTGATGGCTCATGAATGGAACCCTGAAGAAGGAGACAGAAAGCCTGATTCTTGCAGCCCAGGAGCAAGCCATCAGAACCAATGCAATTAAGGCCAGGATTGAAAAATCAGCGGATGACCCAAAATGCAGACTGTGCAAGGAAGCTGATGAAACCAAGGACCATCTCCTCAGCTGTTGCAAGAAAATCGCACAGATGGACTACAAACAAAGACACAACTTTGTGGCCCAAATGATTCACTGGAACTTATGTCACAAGTACCACCTGCCAGCAGCAAAGAATTGGTGGGATCATAAACCCACAAAGGTCATGGAAAATGAACATGCAAAAATACTGTGGGACTTTTGAATCAAGGCTGACAAAGTTTTGGAACACAACACGCCAGACATCATGATTGTGGAAGAGAAAAAAGTCTGGATTATGGATGTCGCCATTCCAGGTGACAGTTGCATTGAGGAAAAACAACAGGAAAAACTCAGCCACTATCAAGACCTCAAAATCGAACTGCAAAGGCTCTGGCATAACCCAGTTCAGGTGGTCCCAGTGGTCACTGGCACACTGGGATCTGTGGCAAAAGATCTCAGTTGGCATTTGGAAAAAATAAACATTGACAAAATCACGACTGTCAACTGCAAAAGGCCACCTGACTTGGATCTGTGCGCATCATTCGAAAATGCATCACACAGTCCTAGACGCTTGGGAAGTGTTCGACTTGTGATTTTGTGATATGAAATCCAGTGTATAGATCTCGTTTGCTGTGACATATTGTGCTTTTGGGTCAATAATAATAATAATAATAATAATAATAATAGATGTGGGTATGCCATGTTAAGGATGAAGTGTAATATTAGATGTTTGAGAAGTATACAATTGTGTTCAGGTCCAACATGGAATCAGAGGGGCTCTTGCATTTTAGTGGCTCTTTTAATGGCTCAAATCGTTGCACAACTAAAAGTCTACGAGGGAACGGCGAGATCAGAGCCTGGTTTCATTGTGACACAAACATATTCCACAGCATGAAGAGTCAAAGGTTTCGGTGCACTTCCCATAAGTGGCCCGAGGCACTGCAAAACAAAACAGAGCCATTTGTATCTCTGCCGTTTACTGGCAACACATTGTAGGATTTTCGCCAACGGAGATGTTAACAATAACAGGCAAAAAAACATAAAGCAACCAAGGCAGACAATGCTAATAAAATAAACACTGAAGATTCTCTTTTAAGGCTGGGCTCAACCCTGCAAAAGGAATGCGACTATTTTTAATGAAAGATGAATAGATCTCATACTGCTTTGGGGGAAAGCAGCTATGATAAAACACAGTGCTTTCCCTATTTGAGGATCTGGAGATGTTGGGGAGAAATGACTGATGATCATTCCCGATGCCTCCTACTCAGAAAACATGAAAATGTCAATGAAATTCTATTAGTTGTAGTTTATTGAGGCATCAGCATTCCTTGGAAGGCTAAAACATTGGGAAACTATAACTCCTAGGATTCCATTGAGCCATGACAGTCAAGTGGTTTCAAACTGCGTTAATCCTACAGTCTAGATGCAGCCCTAGTTCAACAGTGCAGCACACTGGAGGGCGACCAGGGGCGGCTCAACCCATTACGCGAAGTAAGCATTTGCAGTATAGTTGATTTTGCCCAGGGTCGCTCTTGAGGCACTTTTGGGGGAAAATAGACCTTGACATATGCGAGCTGTACTTACTGGGATGTGTAGTTCACCTACAATCAAAGAGCATTCTGAACTCCACTAATGATGAAATTGAACCAAATATGGCACACAGAACTCCCACGACGAACAGAAAATATATTTCAGTGATTGGTTGGGGGGGGGGGGGGCGCCAAAATACTGTTTGCTTACAGTTGAAAATTACCTAGGACCACCTCTGAGGGCAACTAAAATGATCTGGAGAACAAGCCCTATGAGGAGTGGCTTAAAGAGCTGGGCATGTTTAGCCTGAAGAAGAGAAGGCTGAGAGGAGACATGATAGCCATGTATAAATATGTGAAAGGAAGTCATAGGGAGGAGGGAGCAAGCTTGTTTTCTGCTGCCCTGGAGACTAGGACACAATGGAGCCATGGCTTCAAATTACAAGAAAGGAAATTCCACCTGAACATTAGGAAGAACTTCCTGACTGTGAGAGCCGTTCAGCAGTGGAACTCTGCCTCAGAGTGTGGTGGAGGTTCCTTCTTTGGAAGCTTTTAAACAGAGGCTGGATGGCCATCTGTCGGGGGTGCTTTGAATGCAATTTTCCTGCATTTCGACAGGGGGTTGGACTGGATGGCCCATGAGGTCTCTTCCAACTCTATGATTCTATGAGCACAGTTGCCAGGCACTGGTTTAGGATCTGAGGAGCTTCCTTGGAATTCGGTGGAAAAGAGTAGTAGAGTTGTGTGTCATCTACGTAGAGATGGCACCCAACTCCAAAACTCCAGATGATCTCGCCCAGCAGTTTCATAGATGTTGAAGAGCATGGGGGAAAGAATGGAACCTTGCGGATGTCGCACCTCAGGATAGATTCACCTTGCTCAGAACACCACACACACCAAGGCTGTAGGTTTTGTAGTTTATTAAAGAAAAGGCAAAATCTTAAACTCAAAAGTAAAGTTGCAGAAGTTCAATAGCCAAACAGAGTCTTAAATGAAAAGGTAGAGTTTCCAAAGTCCAAAGGCAAATAACATGAAGCATATTCCATAAGCATCGATCAAACAAGATTCCATGGCAGCATGACAGAATTCCAAAAAGCCAAGATCCAAATCAAAGTCCCAAGAAGCCAAAAGCATGGCCCAAAAGCCAAGGCAATCCAGAGAAGTTATCAGGGTATTCGCTGAAGTTGCACTGACAAAAGGTTGACTTCAACCACCTCGTTAAATATGTTTTCCTAGCATGAAAGCATTCCTTTGACCTCTAACCTCTCTCTTGTTTGCAAGCCTTGTACTGCGGCGAACCCTGAATTGCAAGTGATCCTCCCTATCTAAATCTGCCGAGACTTCAGGGTCAAAGAGCTCATTATCCTGGGACTGGGAATCGGCAGGCAGAGAGTTCGCAGGCTGACTCGCCTCCTCCTCCTGCACCAGTGAAGTTTCACTAAGATTTTATTTATTTATTTATTTATTTGCTATATTTATATACCGCCGTTTCTCAGCCTAGCCGGCGACTCAACGCGGTTTACAACATAATATAACAATCAACAGTAAAAAAGTTAAAAGCATAAAAAACATAAAAAACATAGAAACACAATTCATACATCAATACCAATCCAGTTCGACTCTTAACTAAAAACGTGATCCAGTTCGTCATCCATGTTGCCAGTCCTTTAGTCAGTTACCATTCGTTGCATTGGGTTAACCAAATGCCTGCTTAAACATCCAGGTCTTCAATCTTCTTCGGAATATCATCAATGAAGGGGCTGATCTTACCTCCAAGGGCAGGGCGTTCCATAGCCGCGGGGCCACCACAGAAAAGGCCCTGTCTCTCGTACCCGCCAGCCGCACCTGTGAAGCAGGCGGGATAGAGAGCAGGGCCTCCCCAGAAGATCTTAGGGTCCTGGCGGGCTGATAGGCCGAGATACGTTCGGATAGGTAAGTTGGGCCAGAACCGTTTAGGGCTTTAAAGGCCAACGCCAGCACTTTGAATTGAGCCCGGTAGCAGATCGGCAGCCAGTGGAGCTGGTGCAGCAGAGGAGTTGTATGCTCCCTGTGCTCCGCTCCCATTAGTATCAGAAACATCTTCTAAAACACCACCCCTTGCCATGGGAATTGGAAACTGAAACTCCTCATCTTCAGCATCAACATCGTCTTTATCAACAACAGGAACCTGTTCAGGAATCTGAAACCCATCATCCTCTTCCTGAGCCTCCAGTTGCTGAGGCACAACAGCAGACCCCACAGGTCAAGGGCCAGGGATTTGAGCAGGCGTCCCCAGGCATCACTATCTGGGTATTATATGGCAGCATGGATTCACATAATGCAGTTCAATGCAGTTAATCATTGTGAAACTGTATTATATGGGCTTGAGAAGTGGTACAACCACCTCATCATATTCCCACCTCCAATGCGAATATGCATCTATAATGCAGACCACTTATAAGACGAAACTTGCCTTCCTTCATTCCTTTTCAAGGCGGCATGTTCTCAAACGAAATCACCAGCCCAGAAAGGAATAAGGCCCCGTGGGGTTTATTTATGTGCTTGCATTCAAAACGGTTCTCGAGTTTCTGGGATGTAAGATGAGGCTGTAATTGTTGCAGTGGGGTCTCCGGATGACTCAGTCTGTTTGAAGCACTTCTCATAATCCTTTATTATTATGTCATCCAAGCCGTGCAACTCCTTCTTTCCCGCACGTTGGAACCGCAGGCTTATAGGTCACACAGCTGTGTGTTATTT